>NC_052501.1:34241211-34539876 GCF_016617805.1 Bactrocera tryoni
CAGGTGCATGCCCTGATATCGTCGACATGACATCAATCAATGGATTTATTGAGAGAACACTTTGCTGAGCAGATAATTTCTCGTTAGATAGTGTGATATCACACCGTTAGACTTTTTCCTGTAAAATCTAATGTCCACAGAGACAATCCCACTTCGATTCAGACCTTGGACCAAAACATCACGCGTGTCATTCGCCAGTTACCAGTCAAAATGCTCGAATGAGTCATCGAAAATTGAACACAACGGATGGACCATCTGAAAGTGATAATCTTCAATAAATAAATGCAAAGAATGATCTTTCGAATGATCATAAACGGGTCACTTTTTATCTTCCAAGCGTGGCGGCCTTGTGAATTCCAGTATACAGCGTTTCGCTTTCATGTCCAAGTTAGACTTATTTTCTTTTGAGAATGAAGACGGCGTGAAAATTCGGCAAATATTGCGTAGACACCGATTTGTGAAAACTTGTAGCTTTTAGATGTCAGAGGCTACGAAATTCCATGTTTCATAGCCGCACAGACGCGTAGACTTAACATTGCCGTTAAATATTTCCGTTTTGGTACGCCGCGTAATAATCGAGGATCTTAAGACAGCGTTGAGAGCGCCGAAAGCTTGCTTGACCTTCTTTATATGATTGGTGATGCCTACCTTTCATCCTCGGTTTATAGATATAAACTGCCCAAGTACCAACAACTTGGAACCTAGTTTTTTTGCCATGTCAACATAAGTATGTGTCATTAAACATGTGACTTCGAGTTATATATAAGTATTTAGACCTCAGCTGATTTCTTTCATTTCACACGTAGCTTTTGTCATTACTGTATTTAATACGTTATGAAACAAAAGTGGTGAAAGAACGCAGCCCTGTTGGCCGTCCACCTCTTCTTTTATTTGATTACTAAGTATTTTTATTCGAGTACTAAGTCTTTTTTGTACAGAATGCGACGGCCCTCATCAGAGCATGACGATCTTGTTAATTTAATTAGTTTTAAGTGGACCCTTCTACAATCAAAAGCGTTCCAGATCGAAACGCTCGATAGACGTAGTACAGTACCTCGCCAGTTCTCACACTCTGATTGATCGCCTTTTTTGGGGCGATTGATAGTAGTACCATCTTTTAGCTTCAAAGATAAATGTCTTTTGGCTCAGAAGTCCGCGATTATGGGGCAGATCAGGCGAACTGTGTATGAAACCACCACCTTTAAAAGTTCGAGTGAGATGTTGCCTGGTCCAGCTGCTTTATTGTTTTAACTGCAGTTATAACTTCCTGCTTACATAGAAATTCAGTTGATCAATCTCCAAGTGCGTTGGACAATCGCAAGTAAACATGATATTTTTGAAAAGTGTCGATTTCCAACACACATTTGTCCGCAGGCAAGAGTGGACTTCCACCCAAAAAAAGGCAATGATATTGCTAGTTCGTAACTTCATCCCTCGGACAATAGACGAGGTATCATTACCATAACCATGCTCTAAAACTCTGCCTCGTACATATGAAGAACTCTCAGTTCTTCTATGAATGAAGTAATGTTTTCGAAAAAAGGATAGAATCATTAGGCATAAGCATGCGCAATATATTTATCTACAATCGGGAAAGTCGAAATGTGTCAGTATTTAAATTTGGTACATTATCAAAAAACTCGTAATCGTCCCAATGCGACAGCAGTTTTATTAATTTCCCACCTTCTACGTATTTACGAGTGTTTTAAATTGAATTTACCAAATGTAGGAAGATTAGAGGAATTTTGCCCAAGGCTTTCATTAAATAGCAAAGCACACAATCAGCAATGCTGGAGAGAGAAGGAAATTAAATTTACTTTTCTCAATACTACTGTTTACACATTAATGTAAATCTCTACAAACTCATACAAAACTAATAATTTCTCTTTCATAGTTAAATCAATCCCGAAGCATGGAGAATTCGGGAATTTTATATACTTTTAAATACTTAAGAGATCACTAATATGACAGACGACAGCGCTAATTTGCATTAGACGGCTTAATTTACATTTACTTGCGCATTTGACCCATGTTAATGCAAATTTGTAATGCACAAGAATTTCATACATTTTGCTGAATTTACCAAATTTGAGTACTCAAAAATGGCCGATTTCTGCTATTTTTTGACAGATGTCGCTTGAAGTCTGCCGCCTCCTTTGCGTTTACAGCATCAGAGGTAAACAGTTTTATATGCTAATTAAATTATGTGCAAGTATATTAACAAAAACAAAGTTTAATATTTCTAGATGGCTGAAAATAAACAACGCACAGCTTGCTATCCATTTTTCCAATAATCTTAACTTTTTCGCACACTTTTTCCGCATTACAATCAATTATTGCTTTTAATTTCACTCTATTATCTTTGAATGTAGTTAATAATAAACGAATTTTTTCGTTAAATTTACATATATTGAGTTACCAAAAATACCAAAATTTCTATTAATAATTTCTCTTATTCATTTTTATTGCACTTTTTTTTTAATAAATAAACAAATTTCACAATCAGCTGTCTAAATGCACAAGCCTGCCGCCTGTCACCATAAAATTACAATGCACATTAGCGTTGCTTAATGCGTATTAATTTTGCTCGTCTGTCAGGGCTATTATCTTAATTATAAATATTTAATGCAACTTACGAATATAACGCCAAAGACTTTTTCCTCGAAAGAAGTTATTGTAAAGATGCTAATATTGTATAATATTGGATATAAAAATGTGGAATTAGAAGGTTGGATACCTGTTCCGACCATCATAAAAATTGTACCGAATAGCAGTCGTCCCTAGACAAATCGTTTAAGTCAAGTTCAGAATATTCTATGTACCCTCTGAACATTATGCCTATATTATAGGTGTAATAGTAGATTTAAAGATACTACTTCGGGATGCCCGCAATACGGGACTGTGTACAACAGTTTATATGCTCAAAGCCAATCCAGTTTGTGTCGTAAAGTGGCTTCCATCATACCATCATTTACGTACTTATACATACATATGTATGTACATGTACATGCATACATATTTGAATTGTGAAAAGCTGGTGTCAACCAGATGTGCTCTGCTGCACTCTCACACGCGTGTGTTTGAGTACACGAAGCACTTGTGCATCATCGACTACCCTGCTCACTCGTAGTAGGGTAGGGTTGTTGCTTCTTGCTGTTGTTTGCTGAAACGGTTTATTTTGTCGTATTACAATTTTAAAAGGACAATTATTTGTTTATACGTTGTCAGTCGGAATTGAATTTTAATGTCGTTGGATTACAAATCCTGTTCAAACTTCGCGCTTTTCAAAGGCGAATATCCGTGATTGACCGAGGCAAATGCCGTATTGTGTGCTGTTGCGATTAGTGACTCTCAGACACACTCATGAGGGTGCCGTTGTTTGCTCAAAGGATATTGAGTTGTTATTTTATTCACTACGCATTAGATCGACTATTACAACCGTTATGAGAACTTACTGTCTTGAATGTTGAGTCACTCATTCTCAAATCGCTATTGTAAATACATACATACATACATACAGATGCATGCTTACATACATATGTATGTATGTATACTTATATGAGTATATTTTATGCAATAATAGCTTTACTGGGAAAGATCCAAAGATCACTTATTTATTCTTATGAACAGTCACCAAAAAAACAATAACGTTTACAACTGTTGTTAGCGTAATTCCTAATGAAGCGGAGTAGTCAAGGCATAATTAAATTTAGAGTTTTAACAAAAAATGGAAAATGTTATATCCGATTTGCCTGAATAATTATTCATATGTGTATGTAAAGGACAAGGAAAAATGTTGACTTCGGAGCCACTGCTGGATTGTGATCTTCAATTCCTAATTTATCAGCTGTAAATAATCACAAGTCCAATTAAAGAACAAATGACAGTACAAAACTCGCCCAACCTCAAAGACTTACGGGTGGTAATGAAAAGTTTCCGAGATTTGAATCTCATTAAATTGTGCTTCTTAGCATCCAAATTCCATATTCTCTAAAGGAGATCTACAATAGTATTAGGCGAGCGGATGAAGAGTCTACATAGTAGATTCATTTGACAGTGTACTCTATGTGTAATCCGATTTTGGAATTACCGAATAGAAGTGCATGACTCTGTTATATGGCAAATTATAAGTGCCAAGATAAAAGCACGGAAAGATAAGACAATGAATTGAGTTCTTTTGAAATAAGTGAATGTAATTTTCGGCTGCAACTTAGATTTTCTGTTATTTTTGTAGTACAATTTCTCTGTTGCTTCAAAATAAATCTTAATTTCGGTGCTTTCATACCCGAAAATATTTTAGTTGCGAAAATAATTCATATGCTTCTCAGAGAAGTTATCAGATAATTGATTTTTTGCACTTACGAATTCGATAAGAGCTATAACACATCATTTTACTATCACCAATTTGGAATTTTTGTTTACAAATTTGTTGGTTCCACCACCACGTCATGTTTTTCTGCGTAAGCTTCGAACTACTTTAAAAGTTCGTGGCACGTGTCGGTTGATGTTGCTTGGTGTCATTCTCGTATTATTATGAACACTACCTAACGTTTAAGGATAACATCACCAAAATATTTCATTAAACATTCGCTTAATTTATCTAAGACATGAATCGAAGCAAAGCATTCGCTAACGTTCTGACCGGGCACCGCTCGGCTGCTTTGATGATGTGAGCACACTAATTTCGTTGCAATAAGTAAATATTTATAAACGACAGTTCAATTACGTATTTTTCCGATGCCAGTTGTGGCCACGTGTCAACACCCCAGCAACGGTTATTGAGTGTGAAAACGTGCCCTATAAGTATTTACTTTTGGTTTTTTCTATACGCAAAATAAATGTGAATTACAAGTGCATAAAACAACAATTGAAACTGACACTCTCCAATTTAAAACAAATCGTTCCACATTTTCAATAAATTCAGAATCACTCCCACTTCCAAACAGTTCATCCTTGTCGTCCAATTTTAAGCTTCTGATTTTATTCAATAGAATTATAGTCTTTCATAACTTTATACATATACATACATATTACATTAGTTACGAAGGATTATCGCCCTAACATGAAAAAGTAGTTCTAAATGAATATTTTATACTCTCACAACTCGCAAGTCTTAATGTTGGGAAAATACCTGTCTTAAGGGGTTAGGGGTAGTTAGAATTTTCAAAATTCTTTTTTTTTTGCATTTCCGTTAAGTGTAATATCTTAAAAATATTCCCTGAAAATTTCACGTTGATCCGATAATTAGTTTTTGAGTTATTCGACAAATAACAAAGAGAGCTCGGGCAGTTCAAAGCGCTAGTGTGAAACTTTAAACGCGTTTTTCTCAAAACAATGTTTTTTGAAATGGTGACTGTAACTCGAAACCCGTTCAGTAGATTTTAATGAAATTTATGCAGCTTTTAGAATACATAATAAACTCGGGCCTGATCGAAGGATTTTTATTTTTTCGAAAATTTCGATTTTTTAAGACCAATTAACTGTTGATTTTTTCGAAAAAATTTAGAAAAAAATTTCCTGAGGCCGCCATTTTGTAAATTTTGAAAAAAAATCCTTCGATCAGGCCCAGGATTATCTATTTATAAAACTAATTTTTTTTGTCCGATTGATTTTAGATGAATCTCCAAGGACTTATGCTTGTCACTGCAAGTACCTTTTCTTGGAACAGGGTCAACACAAACAACTATAACTTTGGAAATTAAGTTTTTTTTTTTAATTTTCGTGACTTCACGTCAACGCATCCTATAATAATGCCATATTACTACTTTTGTACAATAACATGATTTAATAGGAAAAAAATACTGAAAACTCTCATTTTTTCGTGCCTCTGACTACCCCTAACCCCTTAAAACATGTAAGGGAGGTTAGCCCTCGTGAAAACCGAACCGAACCCTGAAAAGCGTATATTAAGTTTGTCACTTTTTAAAAATTGTCAACCAACATATAAGAAACACATATACCAAATTTCATGAAGATATCTTAATTTTAATCCAAACATCACATGTACAGACGGACGAAGAGACAGACACATGAAATTCAACTCGTCCCGATCTTGATCATAATTTGTTTTCTATTTGGTTGGCATGACATCTGTCCAACATATACAATAATCTTAAAGTCATTTAACAAACAACATCATATTTTCAAGGCAGCCATGTTGAATATTGCATAACATTAAATTTTAGACCCTTTGAATGCTATGGGAAAGATTCAAAAGTATAGAAAATGGGTGCCACATGAATTGATTGAAAGACATATCATGAACTTCTAAAACCTGGTGAAACTCATAAACTAAACATTGCATACAACAAAAGATCAATTTAACCATTCATTGATTGAAAAACGAGCAGAATGTGGCAGAAGACGCGGGCAAAGTAATTTTGTTATACGACAATGCACCTGCACACAATGAAAGTACTTGGCTGGAAGCTGTCACCCGCCATATTCACCAGACTTGACTCCTTCCGATTACCATTTGTTTTCATCGCAGGGACACGAATTGACTGAGCAGCACTTCGATTCCTACGCAGAAGTCGAAAATTGGGTTTATTCAAAAGACGAACATTTTTTTTGGAATTTTATCTACAAATTGCCAGAAAGGTGGTCAGAATGTTTATAAAGCAATGATCAATAATTTGAATAATTTATCTTTACTTTCCCATTAAAATTAGTATTTCATTGGTATAAAACTCTATATTTAAATCTAAACTAATTTTAGATGTTGAAAACTATTACTCTATTATATTATACTTATATAGTGTCTGAAATCGACATACATATGTAACTAACAGAAATAGTTTTGGGACCGGTATGAACCATAGTCCTATTACTTTGCTTCTATTTTCGAAATTCCAAACGAAACCTGTGATTACTCCCTTTTTATTTTTGGGGTCCGTTAAGTATATAACTTTAAAAACTATTAATATTCCAGAAAATAGCGATTTATTTCTTAACATAGCCTCCTTTTAGCTAGTTACATTGACCCAGATGTTCTAAAGTCTTCATTTGGAAACAAAATAAAGGCATGCGGGGGAAAATTTGTAGATCGCGTAGCAGTTCTTATTTTAATTCGTTCAGTGGGCCGCAGCGTCGAAGGTGATTTGAGTCAATTCGGTGTCATGGTAGAAGATCACGTTTTCTCCGTTAAATGTAGCCGTTTGCTCTTTTGCAAGGAGGTGGTTGTTGTATCCGTTGTTCACATTTTTAAGAAAACTACCGAAACGTCCCCTGTCGGTAAAAACAAATCTTCGAGTCCGGTTCGGTTAATTTTAACTGTAGAAACCGAAAAGAGTTTGCTAGATTTCTCTTGCGATAAAGCTGAATCCTGTAAGAGTATTATTCTAGAACAACATTGAAGTATACATCCTAGGTTGTGTATTTACTAGTTTGTGACAAACAGTGGCGTAGCTACAACTTCGGGCGCCCGGGGCCAAGGATGTTCTGCCGCCCCCTTTATCTACCAACCTACAAGTTTCATGAGGTGATTCGAACAAAAATGTATTTTTACAAACTATCTTCGATATTAAGTATATAAAATTACAACAACCACCATATCTTCGATATTAAGTATATAAAATTTAGGAACTAGAAGCCACGCAAATTCTGAAGTTCCAAAATTCTCACAATACGGTTTTTAAGGAAATTGATAGTAAATTTACAAGACATCTTATTAAAAGCCATAGAAAAAACCCATTTTCGCCCTATATCTTGTACACTTTTGAAACAATTTGCAGGAATTTTTGCCCGAATTGGAGTTTTTAAATACCATTTTTGAAAATTTGGAGAAATAAAAGTATTTGTTACATTCAAGACATAGGATAACTGTGAGAGTGACACGTCGCTAGACAAAGCTAGAAAAGTGCATCTTTAAGTTCTTTCACTATTTTTAAGAAAGATATAAGCCAAAAGATAAAAGACAAATTCAAAGACTGAAGAGTATCCGAGTAAAAATTAATATTTTTCATTGTTATTCAGATTATTATATTGTGAGTGCACAACTCTTTATCTTTTATAATAAATTTTGTAAAAAAATTTGTTGAAGTATTTTTCTGAATATTAAAAAACAGCGAAGATCGTTTTGCTGCCCCCAAGACGTTGCGCCCGGGGCGAAAAAAATGGCGGCAGAACTGAAAGTTTACGAAGAAAAACCAAGAATCTGCCGCCGACAAACGAAACGCGAAAATTTCTGCGTGAGAAATTGCGAAGAATACTACAGGGTCTCAGTGTACATTCTTTTATTGGATACAATCGGCGCAGATTTGATGACGCGCTTTTCTAGAGAAATATTGGATGGCCTTCAACTGGGTTGCTGCTTCCAAAAAAAGTATGAGCTTTGAAAACCAAAGAAATGGAAAATCACGACAGTGTTATATAATACATTGCAATAAAGTATGGCACCCGCACGTCTACATACGATTTATAATGTGCTTTTTAAATTTATTAGCAATTGATATTAGAAGTTCCATTCGAAATTTTATCACATGATATTCAATTGTATAAAGATTAAATAAGTTTTAATATAATAATCTTCATATTTCATGTTATCTTGGCAACCGACTTTGACATCACAGTTTTGAGAAAAACGCACTTTTCACGATTGTATCCCCAAAACTATTACCCAGATCAACTGAAGCATTTAGAACAATGCTCTAGAGGTGTTATAAAATCGATTTTTTGAAGTTGTGAAACCCATTTAACCCCTTAACTACATAATGTTCGGAATGTTTCGCCGCCATCATCTATCCCTCCGACAATCGATTTAAATATCTAGCACATACGAAAGCATTTATAAGCAAACGCTTGCATAAACTTACGTCCAGATTGTGTATATCTATATATGAATGTATCTATAAGCATATGTTCATAAGTACGCATCTATGTCGTTCATAATAAAAAGATCTTATGAAACAGGAAAAACACATTATTAGCAATTTCACTATAACTAGACATAAGTTGCTTGCAAGTCAACAATTCGAAATTGTGTTGCACGAGTATGTGGCATTGAACAGAAAATCACTTCAACTAACTAAATTCACACAATAAACAGGCATCACAAACACGAAACAGTGAAGCAGAAATGAGAAAGAGGAAAACAAACGCAAATGGCGAAGATTGATTTAATGGTGGATGTTGTGCTGCGGAGAGAAAGGTTATGATGCTGCAGAAGCGGAAGGCAGAGCGGCATGGTCACAAGCCCTTTGTGTAAAAGTATGTGTTTATTTATTAGGGTTTTCTTTACTTCACACTCACACAACATAAAGTCAAACGTATCTGCGTGTGTGTTGTGTTGACAAACACAAATGCAGTTGCAAAGCAAATTGACAGAGATTCGAAAAGTGGGCGGTCGTTGAGAGCGTTAACTGGCCAATCACTGTGCTTTAATTTTTCACAGGTAATAAGAGAGAACTTGTGATAATTTGTTATTGTCTTTTGACTTTCCTGTCTCAGCCAACATGCCATTTTCATATGTATGTATGTATGTACATGTATACATAATACACACGTATGTATGTATGTATGTACATATAAAAATATATATAGTACCAAATTGTGTATATGAATGAGCGTTGTACAAATCTTCTCCTTGCCCTTATGTTGCTTGTATTTTATTACCCTAGCTCTGGGTTTTGTTTAAAACGATAGGAATATCTGTACATACTTTTAATATACAAAAAACCTTTATTTGATGGTGATGTGAGCATGTGCGCCTAAACTCGTACCTACATGTTCCGCTTTGAATTTTCTTGTCATATCAATTTATTTTTCCTGAAAAAACACATTAACATATCTATATACATATGTATGTATGTATGTACAATACATACAGTGCCTCACAAAAGTACTCAAAAAATTATTTTTAAGAAAGAAATTCTTAAAAAAGTTTTATTATTATTAAAATATAATGTTTAATTTCTGTATTGCAAGAAACATACATATGTATATGTATGTACATACATACATATATGTACATATGTATTATAGTATTGTTCATCTAACGGTTGTACGTATCACCTAAATATGTATGTGAATGATCAGGATGACGAGAAAAGTTGAAATCCGTATAAATGTCTGTCTGTCCGCCCGCCACATATCTCGGGACTCGATCGATCGATTTCGACTATATTTAGTACGTAGCATTCTCTTCATATTCCCATATCACAGTGCGAAAATGAATACGAAACGGACTACAACCACGCCTACTTCCCATATAACACAAAGTTAAATTCCACTTGGAAGGATGGGGTCATGTGTAGAAGTTCACGCAAGTGAGGAAAGTTCTCTGATCGCCATTCACTTGGGAGTGGCCAGAAACGATTCTTTTACATATGGCTCAAGCAGCTCACGACTTCCGGTCTTTGACCAAGTATCCTCTGGGTAGCATAAGAACATCCGTTTGAAGGCGAGCTAAAGTGAGAAGGCGAAACATACCCTACATAGGGTTGTCCGCTGGGTTTGGGACCCGCCACGTAAAAAAAAAACACCCCAATGAAAAGACGCAACGAGCCTCGCATGAGTAAGCCCCCTTTTGATGACGACCATGGCAAACGAAATAAGGACTACGATATTAGGGCATGCACCTGGAATGTCCGGTCCCTTAATTGGGAAGGTGTCGCTGCCAAGCTGGTTGATGTCCTAGTTAGAGTGAAGATAGATTGAGAAGAGAACTACATTGGCCATATAAAGGAGCGCACATTTAGTGTGGGATTCGTGGTGGGAGAGAGACTCCGTCGCCGAGTACAGTAATTCACCCCGGTGAATGAACGTCTAGCCACAATCCGCATCAAAGCGAGGTTCTTCAACAAAGGTGCCTTCTATGAGCGCTTGGAGCACACCTATGAGCGCTGCCCCCGCCACGATGTCAAAATCGTGTTTGGCGACTTTAACGCCAGGGTGGGCAAAGAAAGTATCTTTGGCACGACGGTCGGTAAATTCAGCCTCTACGAGGAAACATCCCCAAATGGGTTGAGGCTGATCAACTTCGCTGGGGTCCGAAATATGGTTATCTGTAGTACAAGATTCCAGCATAAGAAGATTCATCAAGCCACCTGGCTGTCTCCGGATCGAAAAGCCACCAACCAGATCGATCATGTTTTATAGACGGAAGACACGTCTCCAGTGTTTTAGATGTGCACGCGCTCCGAGGTCCTAACATCGACTCGGACCACTATCCTGTTGCAGCCAAGATTCGCACCCACCTCTGTGTAGCAAAAAACCCACGCCAACAAACACAAGGAAGGTTCGACGTCGAGAAGCTGCAATCAAAACAGATAGCCGAACGATTTTCTACTCGACTTGCACTCCTGCTCTCTGAGAGCACTCGTCAACAACTCGGTATAAGGGAACTGTGGGACGGCATTTCAAACTCCTTGCTTACAGCTGCAACCGAAACCATTGGTTTTCGAAAAATGCAAAATAACAGCTGGAACGACGAGGAGTGCCGTGTTGTAGCAGTTACGATCGACCAAGGCAGTGAGAAGGCGAACCCGATTCCCCAATCGATGACGATGGAGCAGACGCTCCATTGTCCGACCATGAGAAGTTCCAATATCAATTACCCGTCTGAAGAACAACAAAGCAGCGGGGGCCGATGCATTACCGACTGAGCTATTCAAACACGGCGGCGAAGAATTAATAAGGAGCATGCACGAAAGCATGCCCAACGATTGGAATTTAAGTGTGCTCTGCCCAATCCACAAAAAGGGAGACCCCACAATCTGCGCCAACTACCGTGGGATAAGCCTCCTTAACATCGCGTATAAGGTTCTATCGAGCGTATTGTGTGAAAGATTAAAGCCCACCGTCAACAAACTGATTGGACCTTATCAGTGTGGCTTTAGACCCGGAAAATCAAAAAACGACCAGATTTTCACCATGCGCCAAATCTTGGAAAAGACCCGTGTAAGGAAAATCGACACACACCACCTCTTCGTGGATTTCAAAGCTGCTTTCGACAGCACGAAAAGGAGCTGCCTTTATGCCGAGATGTCTAATACGGCTGTGTAAACCGACGTTGAGCAACACCAAAAGCGCTGTCAGTATCGGGCAGGACCTCTCCGAGCGGTTCGATATCAAACGAGGTTTCAGACAAGGCGACTCCCTATCGTGCGACTTCTTCAACCTGCTGCTGGAGAAAAAAATTCGCGCTGCAGAATTTAATCGAGCAGGTATAATCTTTTATAAGAGTGTACAGCTGCTGACGTATGCAGGTGATATTGATATCATCGGCCTCAACACGCGCGCCGTTAGTTATGCTTTCTCCAGACTGAACAAGGAAGCAAAGCAAATGGGTCTAGCAGTGAACGAGGGCAAGACGAAATACCTCCTGTCATCAAACAAACAGTCGTCGCACTCCCGACTTGGCTCCCACGTCACTGTTGACAGTCATAACCAGGGGCGTCGCGAGGATCCAGATCATGGGGGCGTGAGTCCCTTTGAAATGCCGACTTCAAGAATTTGCCGATTTAATGTGTATGTTTATAAATATATATAAAATAAGGATATCTTCATTTCTGATAAGGTATTACGGAGAAGTTTGTTTATTCGAACACTCGTTCATTTGAACGCCGATTCACTCGCTGATTTGAATTTTTAACATTGCTGTATACCTATATGATACGATATGATAAACTAATCATAATCTCCTTGGTCAATTTAAACAGAACGAGTTTCTTGTGAATATAAATATTGCACATATAAAAGTAAATTAGGACATAACCGACTTTTGAAAGAATGGCGATGGATAGTAAATTCATTCTTCGAACTTAAAAAAAAATATATTCAACCACTGTTATTCGAGCATTGTAGTGTTTTAATAATCCTCGTGGAAATTACGAAAAGGTGTCTTTTTAAGCTTGCTTCCGCAATTATAGAGCTATTTATTGCGTTTTACTGAAGTTAGAATTTTCATAAATGCCGGCTAGTGAATTCGCAATGGATATGACGTAAAAATTAATGTGCAATAATATATTTTGATGAAAATCTTAAAAATATTCAATAAGTTTTGACAACAAATTTCCGGGTACTTGGCAACTCTTAGTGGAATTGCCGAAATGAACTTTCAAATTTTTAGTTATGATATTAAAACGGGCAAAAATGCCGACTCGTTCATAGATGGGGGGGTGTCAAATTCCACTTGATTCTTTCCCTTTACAGTATACAAATTAAGAAGTAATTAATAGATCGGAATAAAATTTTGCACTAATAATTCTTATAAAGTATGGCAGCTTACGACCAAAACGAATATGTGAACCCCAGTACCTATAGTTCATTTCGTTCAATGTGTGAGATAAGCAATTGAAATTCAAAAAGAATCCTTTCAGTAGTATTTTTTTGGATCAAAAATGATTTGAATCGGGTCAATACTTCCCTGAGCCCCTACATACATACATACCTAATGCTAAGACTTTCGAACTCTTATGCTGGATATATCCGCCAATATTGGAGTTATCTCAATGAAAATTACAGAACATGTTTTACTTAACACTGTATACCTTTTTGCCTAAAATAGATACAATTGGGCGAAAACTTGACCTACCGCCCTATAACTATTGCCAGGATTTTCGAACATCCACTTGACTTCGTTCCAAACGATTGGTGATTGTATGTAAGATACCTTAATAAAACCCAGAGAAAATTTTCTTAGTATGTGGCAAGACCGGAAGTCATGAGCTGCTTGAGTCATATATAAAAGAATCGTTTCTGGCCACTCCCAAGTGAATGGTACTTAGATGGCACGTTTAAAGTAGTTTAAATTCATATTTTTACTGAAAATAAGTTTTGATTTTCCAAAAGATAATTCTGGAAACCAAAATCTTGTGGGTTCATTTTTACTAAAAAAGTGTATTTTCGCATACTTTTGAGAGGCAGTGTACGAGTGTAATCGTACAATGAATATTTGTGAGTAAAAAGTAAGGAAATGCTCAGTGCGGACGAAACTGAAAAATCGCTATTCTTTAAAATTACGGAGCTACTAAATGTATGTAAATGTCATCGAAAATCTTTGGTATCTGCGCTTTTTGCTTGTCACGCGTTGCGGACGTATAGTATATACATAAGTATGTATGTAGAATGAATAAAATCGAGTGAAAACTCGCTCTAAACCCCATATAACTGACAAGCCTGTAGTACCTGGAAGTATTATCCCGGCATTAATCCTTGTTCAGTTATACCCGAACTTAGGCCTTCCATGCTTGTTTTATAATGTGTTTAGAAAAAATTTCTCGACGTTGTTAAATAATAATTGCTAATTAAAAACTAATTAATAAATTACCCTTTCCACTAAGTAAGAGATGAACATAATTAGACTAGCAGTAGGTCGCACAGGCAGTGTCCTGAAATAAATCCTTCCCATCATTTTGAAATTTTCCTTTTAGATAACTCGGTATCTATTATTCAGTGGCGTATCCTTTCTACGAAAAAAGCTTCGTAAATTCTTTTAAATTTGAATTAAAATTTAAGTTTGACTCATGAAACCCATTAGGAACCGCTACTGCTATTATTATTACTACTATAGGGTTGAACAAACAACCGTTAAATCGTTACGTTTATCGTATATTGTGTACCATTTCGTTATTGTATAATTAGTCATTTGCGCAATGGTTGTGCTTTGTACTTACGATCTTTCTCTGCCCCCGACGCCTTGGTGTCTGTACCATGATATACGAAAATATAGTATGTATGTATCTGTATCTACCTTAATATGTGCACATAAAAGTTTGGGTATACGGCGACTCGTATTTGCACAGTATCATGAAAACAAACTGACTACTGAATGAATTAGCCTGCACAATGTTTTCAATACTGTACTTTACGAGAATGACATAAAACAAATTTATTTTCCTTTTATTAAGATGTCCTAATAGTTTTTTAATGCATAACTCGAACCAAAACGTATCATTTGACTAATCTTCATACTAGACAACTTTGGTGCGTACCTGAAATACATTAGCGGAAGGTTTCAAAAGGAAAGGTTTAATTAAGATGAATAATTTTTTAATATTAGTTACCATCTATTTTGTAGACAATACATAAATTAAATGAGCAATTAAAACCATGAAATAATCGAGACATACGATAATAAGAAGATGATAAGTGCATCCATCCTACTTTGTATTTCTCAGTGTTCAGATCTCAATTTTATTTAATAATCACCATTAAGAAATTGAAATTGTCTGCCTATTTTCTGAGTAGAGAGGTGAAGATCATTCTATAGTAAAAAGCAAAATATATTATAAATTCGCTTAAATTTCAATCCGAGCAAGCAAAGTTTATATGTAGCGGAAATAAAGAGTCATAATTAAGTACATATGAAAGCGTAAAATGGCATTAAAACATTACTTTAACGAAATCTATTTGTTTTTTTAATTTCAGAGGATCCAGTTCAGAGATATAGTGACCACCACTTAACGTCTTTTTTGAGAGAAGCTCCCGGAGATCAGCTTTAGTTCCTTTCCAAATAAATATTTTTACTCATACTGAGTCTTATAATACAGTTAAAATATACCATAATTTCTTTATTTTCGACTTCCATCTGTATATAACCCCTTAACTAAGTATGGAACTGAATTGAAGGTAAGATGTTATTGAAGAGAGTAATTTATCTTAAGGGGGGTAGGGTTTTTCACTTTCGTAAAATCGATTTTTTTGTCCTATCTTATTGTTTAACATTTCAAGAATATGTCCTTAACATTTTAAAACGATAGAAGTAATATTCTTTAAGTTATCGTCTTATTAGTCTCCTGGCCTTTAACGCTCTAACTCTAACAGCTGAGAGCGGTCGGGATAGAAGTGCAGCTTTAGGCGTGTTTCCTCAAAACTACTTTTTCAAAGTCCGTGTTCACTGTCATTTCAAAACTACTTGATCGATTCATTTCAAACTTTGAACACATTTTTAACATATAAAATACCGTCCCCCAACGTTTATTAAATATTTTTTTTTTCATTAAGGGTGTTTTCCACCCACAAAATGGCGGAATTTTTAGTGGAAAAATAACAGTTTTACACTTTAGATGGCCGCCAAAAATTTTTGAATCCAGAAAAAAAAATTCAGAGAACGTTGGGGGAAAGATTTGATTATAGTTAAACAAATTTTTCTTTATTTTTTATTTTCGCATAATTTCCAGCCGAGTTATGGTGAAAACCGCAAAGGCCTTTTTTCTGAAGTGTTTCCGTGAGAATATCTGTTACCGGCTTATGCCTCAATATTTCTGCATAAAAAAAATACCTTACATTGTCAAAAGTGTGCTCTATAATGTACAAAAGGTCCGAATAAAATTACTCAATCCAGATTTGAGAAATAAATTTAAAAAAAAGTCTTTTTTTTACCGTGAAAACCCTAAGAGTGGTTTTGAATTAATCATTAATCGAAAACATATAAAGTGCAATAACTAGCCGTAAATTAAGATAATGAACTCAAATTTTACACAACGAATCCCAATAAGCAGGGGCACAGGTGGTTTGAGATTTTTTTTTAAGAGGACGTGGCCCCACCTTCTAATAAGTTTAATGTATAGCTATATCACCTAAATTTGTATAGGACTAATTCTGTCAACATTTCTCACGTGTGTGTGAAAATTGGCGAAATCGGATGATAATCCTGCCCACTCTTTAATCGGGCTTACGCATCATCTACTCCCCATATAACATAATTTGAAATTCCATCTGATTCTTTCATATTTGGTATACAAATAAAACACCAATGAATATTACGGTATATAACTTTATATTAATAATGCCTTTGAAGTGTGGCATCCAATGACCAAACATTTTACAAATCGAGCTGAAACTATTCAAGCTCCAAGTTATCAAATCAGTGCCTATAGTTGTCTTTATACCGAAAATATAGGTCATTGTATGAGATATATAATTGAAATTCGGAAAAAGTCTTTAGTTTGCTAAGAGTATGTCATTGTGTCAAAGTTTATTTCAATCGGGTCAATACTTCCCTTAGCCCGCACATGCTCGTGTGATTTTATACCGCGTATACCGGCCAATATGTTAGTTGTCTCAATGACAGCGAATTTCACTAACCTTTGGGCCTATAATTGATAAAATCGGGTGGAAACTTGACCTAGCGGATATATAACTTATAATAGAATTTTCAAACATCCGGACGACTTTACTTCATATACATATATTGGTTATGGTATGTGAGATACCTTAATAAAATCCTGACAGCATTTTTAATTAGGATTGTGGTATGTTAATATTAAATGGTATTGGCTAAAATAGATAAAATCCTAAAATCGATTGAGAATGGTTTAGTAAAATTTTCGTTTTGATTGTAATCTATTCACGATTTCGTCGAACAATGAAGTTGAACCCTTTGCACAATTTTCCAATATTGCCAACACCTGCAAGTTGCACTAGTATAAAATTTTCGGGTACATCGGATTTTGGCCCTTCTTTACTTGTTTTATTAAGTCTTAGGCCAAATGATGCAACTAATAAAATTATACCTCATTTATTATTCTAACTTCATTAGTTTTTTCATGTGTATAATCAAAGTCGTAATTTTTAAATTCCAAGCTGAAGAAAGCAGAAAACGATACCAAACAAGGTTTCAGACAAGGCGACTCCCTAACGAGCGGCTTCTTTAATCTACTGCTGAAGACAATAATTCTTCTACAAGAGCGTAAGCCGATGTTTTTGATAGCATTGCCCTCAACATCCGCGCCGTTAGTTCTACTTTCTCCAGACTAGATAAGGAATTTAGATAATTTCGTCTATCTTGGGACCAGTTTTAGCAACAACGTCAGCCTTGAAATCTAACGCAGAGTAACTCTTGCCAACAGGTTTGAATTTGCGACTGAGTACATATGGATTAAAGTAATATTTTATTGAATTTCTTTAAATAAAAATACATAAAAATTTAAGTAGGCATGTCTAGGTAAGGTGATATCATTTTCTGTTATTTTTTAGAATCGCAAATATTCGCATGCCATCAATATCGATCCGTCTTTGTTGTGTCGGCTTCAACTTGCAAGGCTTCCTTTGTGGCGCAACGATTTCCCACCGCCGTAAAACAAAATACAAACAGCTTGTCTATTTGCCTCTGTAAATTTAAGTAAACGTAATGAATGTTGTATGTAGCAATGAAATTTAACATTAAAATGTTAAACATCAGAAAACGAAGGCACTTTCATAAGATTCACCGTAAAAAGAAATTCGTACAAAATAGTAAAGTATTCTTACAGCTCTTCGTTCGGTTGTATGAACAAAATTAACTAACAGTTAAGCCCTGCCACGGAATCAATAATCGATATCCGTCTAATGTTACCTTCCATATGCGACAAGTATGAGGCATAGAAATAAAAAAATAAAAAACTGAAGACAAACGAAGCTAGTTAGTCAGTCAAAACGGTTTACAAATCAGTTTAGGCGCTATTTTCATTTGGATAGTTCGAGCTCGTCCGCGAGCTCTTCGAAATTTTCCACCATTATTCGACTTTAAATTCTTAAATAGTTACCCCTATATATTACTCGTATATACAATGAACTGAAAAGACAGTTGTGGCAAGTACATACGCGCATAAATATCACATCGGAGTTATTTATTGAACTTATGTTTTTAAAAATATCCTTACGGTGAAAGTAACTAAACTTTAAAACATCATAAGGCTTGAATATTCAATTTCAAAATGGTGCAAATTAACTCTGGCAGTGGCGGTAAGTGATCTTCAGTTCGTGGGCACTCAAATTAATTTCTATGCCTTTTACATATCCGAGCATAAAAACGACCGTTAACTTTGAGTTAGCAATTGCAACTACAACAACGCTGTGAATTGATTATAAATGTTACAATAATTACAAATATAAAAACGTCAAACGCAAGCAATTTTTCGAGAAAATTATCAATGTCTTGTTGGAAATTCGGTGTAGCAAAATGTATATACATATGTATGTGTGTCCTTAATCTCATTGTATTTGAACATTTGTGTGCGAACAAGTCAATGTACGAAACATCTTACATTTTAATTTTGAATTCCGTCAAGACATAACATTGAGAACACAATATAAATATGTAAATTAAAAAAATAAATATTATTTTGCAACAGTCTCGCCTTTATGTAAAGACTGTTGAATAGGACTTTAATGTCTTTAATTTTTTAAATAAATGGCCATCGAATCAATTAGCATTTAAATGTTATTTACTTCAAGCTAAGATTTTTATTTAAGACATGTAATGGCATTATTTTCATCCTTCGTGACATTGTAACCTTACTCACTCTTCGCTTCCAAACAATCTTTTCATGCATGTAAGTATATGTACCTATTTGTAAATCCATTGGTGCCTGAAGTAAACTTTATAGTGTTTTTTTCTCTGTGTGAAGCACCGAAAGAACCACAACTTGACTGTCAAATCAAAATCAGTACTTCGGTTTTCTGAATAACTTGTTTTGTAATCGTTAAACATAGTTCTGTATAAGGAGAGACAATCAAATTAGAATGTCGTGAAGTAATAACAAATTTTCAATGATTTTCATAAGGGAATATGTACATATGTCTCTTGATCTCTTCGTTTAGTAGAATTTATAATTACCACATCAAAGTTATACAAGTATATATGGAATATTTTTCAATGATTTTTTAGTTAAACTATTTTTGGAAATCCGAAAAATTTATTTTTAAATTTAAAAAATTAATATCGACTGTAAAACGATTAGATCACAATTCAAAATGAAACAAAACATTACATTTAAAACGTAATTTTAGTAGATTCAATAGTTCGCCGAGTGGCAACGTTTATGTGAGTTGTTAAAAAAAATATATATTAATATCCATCAAGACAGTGGCGGATACGCAATAGTAGTTTTCGGCCTTCCGAGCGTTTATATATGTGACCTGGTCTACGGAAAGGGGGCTTAGGTGTCAAAAAATCAATTTTCACGAGTTTTTTTTTTCACGAGTTGTTTATTTTTAACAGCTGTTTCCCAGAAAACTAGTTTTCGCACGTTAGCTCCCTTTTCCCTTTTCGTAGACGAGGTCACATATAGTATTTTGGTCGAAAGCAACTTACCGATAAAGCATCAACTGCATTTTGGATATTTCTACCGAAGATTTGTTTCCCCACAATCTGGCTTCAGATCAGAAAATTTACCCAGACAAATAGAGGATTCTTACATTTACACGCTTCAATGTTTTTTACTCTGTGTATGCTATTGTTAGAATATGCAATATTAATTGAAACGTGCATGGTTCGAGACCAAATACGCGTCGAGCAATGTGCACAGCACTTCTATAACCCCATGTGAAAGACCAATACCGCCATTAATTGAACCAATAAAAACGCGCAATACATACATAGAGCTTCGTTTAGATATGGGAAAAGAACTTATTATAAATACAGTCAAATACAACAAATGTTTTCGATATACAAGGTCTGTCGCAAAAGAAACAGAACTTTTTCAATATAACTGTTTCTGGTGGCGCCACCTATTGATGGGTATAAGAAATAAAAAGTTTGATCTCTTGTTGACATTTCGTAAAAAATTTAAGACAATTGGATAACTACAATCGATGTTATCGATCAAAAAGTGACAGCAGCTTTTGTTCATCGGTCGTAAAATGCAAAGAGCAAATATTAAATTTTGTTTTAAACTTGGGAAAACGTTTACTGAAACATTTCAAATGATGAAAAAAGTTTATGGTGATCAGTGCCTATCCCGTAGTAATGTGCATAAGTGGTTTAAGCGATTCCAAGAAGGTCGTAAGGACCTCTGTGATGATCAGAAGTCGGTCGTCTTCAGAAGTCAAAAATAAAGTCAATGCTGATTTGTTTTTACGATTCCGAGGGTATTGTACACCGAGAGTTCGTCCCACCTGGCCAAACGATTAATGCTGTGTTTTACCTTGGTGTTATGAAGCGTCTTTTGTCACGCATTCGTCGTGCTGGATCACAATACCGTGAGGTAGGGTCCTGGCGCCTGTTGCACGATAATGCGCCGTGTCATCGGTCGACGCTTGTCACTGATTTTTTGACAAAAAACTCCATATTAACCATTAATCACTCACCCTACTCACCTGGTCTGGCACCCTGTGATTTTTACCTATTTGGAAAATTTTATTTGCCCATGAAAGGAAACTGGTCTCAGGACATTTCAGCTATCCAAAAGGCGACGACCGATATTCTCAAGAGCATTCCGAAAAATGACCTTAAACACTCATTTGAAATGCTAATTGACCGGGCTAAATGCTGTACAAGGAAACTACTTTGAACAAAAAAATATAACTTTTGAAAAATATTAATTTTTTTTGTTTTTTTTTTTAACAGTCTTGTTTCTTTTGCGACAGACCTTGTATGAAATACATTGATATATTAAAGTAAATATAAGAGTACAGATATGTTAAAGTAAAACGTGGTCAAATCAAACACATTAATGTAGTCAAAATTTGCTAAGCAAGAGTTCCGTACTCAGATTTTAAAAGGCTTACAAATTTTAATGTGATTTCAAATGGAAAAGGGCGGGAAATGCCAACAACTTTATTAAGTCGTATTTACTTATTCTTATTCACTTTTAAAAGAAATGTTGCGTGAATCAACGAACAAGTTTTAATAAAGTATGATGTAATTTAAGTTGATTCTTAAAAAACTGCGTTAAGGGGTCAGTAGGGTAATCTTTTTTCAAAAATTTTTTTTTTAGAAACCCACTTTACCATTGGAAGGTTTCGAAAAAGGCATAAAAATAATAATACCTCTCGACGTTCGGAGAGCTCGGAGTGCACACCTCAAACTTTAAACGAGTTTTTCTCAAAACACACTTTTTTAAACTGACATGATGCAGGTCGAACTACTGAACCGATTTGCTTAATTTTTTTTAAATGTTCACAAGGCGCCTGGCTATCGTCCTTATATTTTTTATAATTTATAGACAATGTTATGACAAAATTTATGTAAAAAACATGAGGAAATATTAAAAAAAAAAACCAAAAACGTTAATTACTTTTTTATTTATCAACACTTTTTCATGATTCTAGTAGGGAGGAAAACCATAGGTACGTTTTAAGAATAAATTGGGTTTTTGTGTTTCAGATGATTCAAACATGAGAAATCGTGTCCGCCAGTGAAAAAACGCATCTCACTCACCCAGCCATTTCTCCGATAAATGTCTTCCGAAAATTCCGAAAATGTCATCCAAAAATATCAAATAAAATCAGGCCAGATTACCCTAATGACCCCTAAATAATTTTTTCATAGAAATGAAATAGAAATTCTTTACTGCCTCGACATCTAGAACATTTTTTAAATTTTAAATATTATCGCAAAAAACCATAATCTAGTTTCTTACTCTTCGTGTGTCACAGTGCATCTCAAACTGCTCGCTACATTGGTTATAAGCTTTGATACCAATTATTTTTATTGCATTTATTTATTTAATAATATTTTTTTCATTGCTTTTTTTACTTTTATTATTTAATTTTGTTCTATTTGTATTTAATATTGTTTTCTGTCATTATGACTTGCAATTTCCCGAATTGTAAAAGGCGAGTCGGAACGCCTTGTTACTTACTGGCTATGTGACGGGCTTGCCCATCTTAAATGTGCTGGACTGACTGGCAGGATATTGGATTCTATTCTTGATAGTAAGGGCTTGGGCTGGTCTAAAATGCAGACCGACCGATATTGAATTATTTAAAGTCTTTAGGCAGGCGCTCAATAATTTTAAGGAGATTGGCCGTGAACTTGAAACCCTTACCGAAAAATTTAAGCATTATGAAATGTTCAAAAACCTTCCTCTAAACGTCCGTCTGATGAAGAGGCCACTGCATCTTCCTTAAAAAGAATGCCCCTAAAATTGACTACATCAATCTTTCTTCCCCTTGTCCTCAAGGAGAGAAGATTTCGTCTGCTCAGAATACAGAAAAACTGTAACTGAACATGGTAAGCGAAAAACTTCTCAGGATCTGCCTCCAAATTACTGTAAGTCAGGTAATAAAAATTTGGTTGTAATACCGCGGAAAAAGTCAGTTTTCATCTCAAGACTTGCTGCGGATACCACAGTCGATGACATAAGGTGTTATACATTATATCATCAAAATTAAAAACGGACGATACAGACATCCGAAAATTTAATTTCAAATAGGAATTGGTGTCCTGTTTGCCGTTAATTCTTCAATTCCATCTGAAGCAGTCGATGTTCCGTATGTAGACTTCATACAATTTAAGTGCATTCGAATTTGCGCTAATAGTTGTCATATCTACTTAACATCTTATATACCGTCTCAATCGGACTTATCTGTATATATGCTGCATGCTTCTTTAATAAATAATTGCTAATAATACTGATTGATGCAATGTCGGAGTTGGGTCTTAACCAAATTAATTTAAGTTCAAACGCGTTTCTTAGATCTGTTCTTAGTTTACGTTGATAACGCTTCAATGTTCTCTGTTGTCCAATGTGATCCTTTGGTTCGGCCACAGGACTTGTATCATCTTGCTTTGGAAATTAATATCGAAACCATAGCCAACTGAGTCCATAACAATACACAAGACCTTTGTTCTCGGTCCAACTTTGTGAAAGCTAATTTTAAGAAGTTTAATTGCGAAATTCTAAAGTAACTTGGCCAGATTACAGTGGCAATATTGAATTTAGTGCATCCCATTTTAAAGAAACTATTTGAAAAATATGTTCCGAAATGTGTTGTTAGTCAAAAAATTAGTTCTAATTTATGGTTTTAGAGAGAGTTATGTAAATAAAAAAAAAGGAAATCTCGTGCTTTTAAACTTTTTAATCAAACTGGTTTAGTTTTTGACTATTCAGAATATTCTAAATTGTGTCGACAATTTGCTGAACTTAACAAAATATGTCATAATAACTATATAAATAATACCACAAGTATATCGTGTGAAAATCACATAATTTCTAATATGTTTGCTGAATTCTTTAGGTCCAATTTCTCTACAAAATCTCCGCATCAGCACAAGTTATGTCCGATTTATGTAATTAATGCACCAACCATTTCCGCAGCAAACGTCTTATATAATTTAAATATGTTAGAACAATCATTTAATTATTGCGCAGATATGATTCCGTCATGCTTTCTTAAAAAATGGATTTATATGGAAAAAGTCATTTATAATTCCCTTGCATAAGAGTGGATTTAAGTCATCCATTGAAAACTATAGGGGAATAGCAAAGTTGAGAGCAATGCCTAAAATTTTTGAAGCAATTATAATAACCTTCTGGATTTCTCCACTAATTTCTTGTTTTCAGTACGGTTTTAGTAAAGGGAAATCTACAGTAACTAATTTGCTTGAATTTGTTTCACATGTTTCAACGGACTTTAGGGAGAATAAGCATACTGATGTTATATACACAGATTTTAGTAAAGCTTCTGATAAAGTAAACCATTCAATTCTTTTGAATAAACTTGATCTTCTTGGATTTCAACAAATATTTCTAAAATGGGTTGCTTCTTATCTGAGTAATATAATTAAGCAAGTCATATTTAACGATATTTTTTCTGACATAATCAATGTTCCTTCAGGCGTTCCTCAAGGTAGCCATCTTGGTCTAATTCTGTTCTTTTTATTTATTAGTGACATATAATCTGTTATTAAGTATTCAAGAGTTTTATTATATGCTGACGATGTAAGACTTTTTAAATTATATACTTTAAATAGTGAAAGATGTCTGTTGCAAACAAACTTTTTGTTAAACAACCTAGTTTCTTGGTGTGTTGGAAATAATATGCCATTGAACCTTAAAAAATGTAAAATGATGTGCTTTTCACGTATGTAGATCAGTAGACCCTACTTCATACGTAAAACAAAGCTGTAGCTTGGAGCAAGCATGCAGTTTTGTTGATTTGGGAGTAACTATGGAGCACAAACTCAATTTTAATAAAGATAAAGGCGCTCTTAGTTTTGTTAAACGTTGATCTAAAGAATTTAGAGATCCGCTTACCACAAAAAATCTTTTTATATCTTTGGCGAGGCCTATATTAGAGTATGCTTCTGTGGTTTGGAACCCTAGTTATCAACTCCTTTCGGAGAAGTTAGAGTCCATTCAAAAACAATTTTTACTTTTTGCCTTAAATCATTTGCAATGGGATTCCAGTTTAAACCTTCCCCTTTAAACTAACCGTTTAAAGCTTATAAATCTCCCTACACTCGCTAGACGTAGGAAGATGCTTGCTACATATGTATAATATAACTTGTAAAAGTCATGAATGCGTCAGTGTGTAGCCCTTCTCTCTTATCTGATATTAATTTTAACGTTCCCGCTCGCTCTACCAGGCAGTTTAGACCTTTACTTTTAAAATTGTTTAGAAGAAATTTTGAGTTAAACGAACCATTCCGCCGGATATGTCACGATTTCAATTCTCATTCCAGCACATTTGATCCAACAGACTCACTCTTTACCATTAAAAAAATTATTTTATCTACTCTTAACAAGTAACATTTAAAAATAATAAACTTACTTTATTCTAATTCTTAATTTTGGCTGTTGAAATTTTTGTTTCTGTAGCTGAGCAGCTTAAGATCGCAACGCTTAAATTATTATTATTATTATTATTATTATTATTATTATTATTATTATTATTATTATTATTATTATTATTATTATTATTATTATTATTATTTATTATGTATATAAGTATCACAATTCAGCAAAAAATTGCAAGACTTTGTTCATAACCATACCATATTTTGCTAGTTTATCAGGGTTGCATATGAGTCGATAATAAAATTAGACAATGGGTCCAAATAAAACCTCAGTAACTACTCGAACAATGTGAATAAAGTTTGGTGTATATTATCTCGACATACTCATGACTACTATAACTTTAGCTCTGACAACTTATCAAATTCGTTCGATGCTAGTGGCTCCCTCTCGTAGAAATTTTTCAGTCTGACTGGTGCTGTAGATTTTTAATTTAATGTAAATTAAAAATATATAATTTTTATTTCAGATCACATTCACACAGTAACTTTGGATAAAACCGGAAAGAAGTCATTTGGAATATGTATAGTTAGAGGAGAGGTGATTAAATGAACAATTTTAATGCCAATAAACTTAACTCCAATTGCTTATATTTTAATTTCAAAAGGTTAAAGACTCACCAAACTCAAAAACGTCCGGAATTTTTATAAAAGGTATAGTCCCAGACAGCCCTGCCCACTTGTGTGGAAAACTAAAGGTGATTGAAATATCAAAATGTTGTAACTCCTACTGAATGATAACTGATAACCTTTAGGTGGGAGATCGGATATTGTCGTTAAACAATAAGGATGTGCGAAACGCTACAGAGCAAGCGGTAATCGAGCTAATTAAAGATGCTGGCATCAAAATAAATCTTGAAATTCAAACTTATGGGAAGGTATGTTTAGGTCTTTGGTCTTTAATAACACCTAAACGATTCGTAAATGTTTATTTGCATTTAAATAGGATGAGAAGAAAACGTCGGAACGTGATCAACGCAACGAAAATGGTTATGTGCAAGCCAAAGCAAAATTTGCTCCAGGTGCTTATACATTTACAAGTTTTAAATTTGCAAAAGTTATTTTAAATTATTTGAAATTAAGTAAGTAATTATGGAATCATATTTCTTTAAGAACCGCCAATGTCGGCGAATAAAAGTTCGGCTCCGAAAGAAACCCCGCGAAATCCCGCGTTTTCCGCTTCCATTCGCCAGAAACCAGCTTCGAATTTTACAGCCAATGATGAGGATGACGAGGACACACGAGATATGACTGGCCGAATTCGAACAGAATCTGGATATGAGGTAATATAACTCATGCTTAATTGACTTACAGGAAACAATTACATTTCGTTACTCCAATTAAAGAAGCTACCACTTTTTCCGAACTATCAAATTTTATTTTTGACAATCCCACTGCTGCTTTTGAAAAAATTGACATTTGAAAAAAATTTTAGAAGTATTTTCTTAAATAGTTGGAATTTTAATTGCCGTTCGCTTTACAGATTTCACTAAAGTCTTTAAAAGAGTATTTTTTCCCAATCGATGTAACTTTGATTCAATTTAGTTCTCGGTTCACCACCTTTAGTTAGGAGTTAGTCAAAAACTCCCTGACTCTATATTTCTTCTTTATTTAGCAACAAGTTGCCATATTGAAAGCTGTTTCATTTAGCATTTTAATTTTTAGTTTAACACTTACATACATACACATAATAAATTATTATAGATTGATCGAGCGTCCGCCGGTAATTGTAAACTCAATAAACAAGAGAAAGAACGAGACAAAGAACAACCCGATGAGTTCGGATACACAATGGGTATGAAGATGATTATTTATTTAGGATTTTCTCGGATTTGGATGTACATATATGTGAATATTTTATTGTTGCAGCGAAAATCAAGAAACGTTATAATTTAATGAAAGATTTGCGGAAAATAGAAGTGACGCGCGCGCCGAATACCTCACTAGGATTGGCCTTAGCCGGCCACAAGGATAGAAGAAAAATGGCTTGCTTTGTAGCTGGAATAAATTCTAATGGCCTATTAGCTTCGTTGGATATAAAACCGGGCGATGAGATACTCGAGGTGAACGGAAATGTTTTACAGAACCGTTGCCATTTGAATGCCTCAGTGATATTCAAAAACATCGACACCGAGAAAATTATCCTTATAACATCACGCAGAAAAGACAATGATGAAGGCATATCGGTAAAGCCCATAAAGAAGTTCCCCAAGGAAGTCGATGATGTAAGTGGCAATATAAACTCATAGTATTTCAAATATACTTGTAGACTGACTTCTAAAATGTATCATAGCAAAGTTTAAACATGTACACTTTGTGCAAAAGAAATATTATGAAACAAGGGTGAAAACTATCTTGACTTAAAGTTTTACCTTGCCTATAGTTTTGCTATTCTTACATTGTAGTCAACGTTTTTGAAGTCAGTTTATATACATATATATATATATATATATATATATATATGTATATTATGTATATATGTACATAAGCATGTAAGTGTTAACTTTTGAATAATTTACTATTCGCATTATTTTCTTAATCTTTTGCAGACCAAGTTTTTATTTGATTTATATCCCAATGCCCGTTCAGTACAAGTTAAAAAGGAAGGATTTTTAGGCATTATGGTTATATATGGAAAACATGTCGAAGTGGGCAACGGTATATTCATATCCGATTTGCGTGAAGAATCCAATGCAGTAGCGGTAATAAATTGCTTAGTCTTATCTTTTTTGAAATTAAAACCGGTAATACACAACCTTACAGGCTGGAGTAAAAGTCGGTGATATGTTATTAGCTGTAAACAAAGATGTCACTTTGGAATCAAATTACGATGAGGTATTTTTGAAATTAATAACTATTAAATATCGAAAGTAAAAAAGACGAATTTCTATTTCATTACAAAAATGAAGATTTATATTATACTATATTATCATTGTGACTTGTCAAACGGACAAAAACCATTCAGCCTTGCCAAGTAACTTTCTTGCTGCGGATTTCACCCCTTTACGTAGGTTGCTATATATATTTCTGGCCTAATAATGTAAATAGGCATATTTATCAACGAAAACGGTTTTTTTATTTTATTTTTTTTTTGTTTTTTTTGTTTTTATTTTTATTTTTTTTGTCGATTGCTGTTTTGTTTCGGGCTCATACGCATAGATCCATGATTCGTCACTTGTGACGATCTTATAAACGTCTTTTGAAGCACCGCGATCGTATTTTTTCACCATTTCTTTACACCAATCCACACGAGCCTTTTTTTGAGCGATTGTCAAATTGTGCGGGATCCAACGAGAATAAACCTTTTTTACGGCCAGGTGTTCATGCAATATCGAATGTATGCTGGTGGGAGAAATGCACAGGCATGCCTCTATCTGAAGGTATGTTACATGACGGTCTTGCATTATCAGTTCACGTACGGCATCGATGTTTTCTGGCACAACGGCTGTTTTTGAACGACCTTCACGGAATTCGTCTTTGAGCGAGCGTCGGCCACGATTGAATTCGTTGTACCAGTTTTTCACAGTGCCATAGGATGGTGCTTCATAGCCATACAAAGATTTTAGTTCATCGATGCACTCTTGTCGTGATAATCCACGTCGAATGTTGTGAAAAATGATCGCACGAAAATGTTCACGAGTTAATTCCATTTTTTGGCCGAGATGAATTTTTTAATTCCCTGTAAATAAAACAATTCACGATTAAATCACAAAACGTTCTGAGTGATGTTATGCTAAAAAATGTCAAACTTTCCAATGGAAATGTCAGATTGCACCTGGCAACACTTAGTGTTGCCCTAGGCCAGCATATACATATGTATATAGCAGGCCTCGTATGCTCCTATTCAGTTGGGTCGCTATAGCTTACTCACGTTAATGGCTTTCCATCATGTTTATATGTATTATACTGTCTAGGTTATAAAGATATAATGAGATCATATGTCCCAACAAAATAATTAAAAATTTTATTTTAAGTATTCATTCTCATAGCGGAGTCAATTTATAAAATTAATCTTAAGGTTTTTTGAATACTTGAGAAATATTGTACAAGGTGCTTTCCAAAATAAACAGGACTTTTTGAATCTAGCGCCCCCTGGTTGTGCCATCTATATGTCGACTGGTGCGTCAGAATCTGTTATATTTATCGAATGTCCAGTGAGAATTTAATGACATTTCATTGATTGGAAGTAAAGTTATTGCGTTTTAAGTGTCAGTATGTTTGTGTTATCGGTGCGAAAATGAGCTTCGAACAAAGTGCCAACATTACATTTTGTTTTAAAATTTGTAAAACTTTTACCGAAACGTTTCAATTGATGAAACAAGTTTGTGGCGATGATTGCCTATCCCGTATCAGAGTGCACGAGCCGTTTCAACGTTTTCAAAGGGGTCGTGAGGACATAAATGACGATCAACATGTGGGCCAATTACAATCCGCGATCACCGGAAATTCCATCGAAACTGTGGGTGAATTCATCAAAAATCAGCCGAAGTCATCATTGAAATTCATGCAAATGGAATTGAACATCTCCAAAACATCGATTTATCGCATTCTGACCGAACATTTGGACTTACGAAAGGTGTGTGCACGGTTTGTTTCGCACAAATTGACTGACGACCAAAAATTGCTCAGAATCCAACATTCGAAGGACGATTATTTGACGAAAAATCACATTTAAACCATTAACCACTCCCCGTATTCACTTGATATGGCACCGGTCTGCAGACGTAGAAGCCATTCAAAAGGCTTGCACCGGCATACTGGCGGCCATACCGGCCAACGAGCTAAAACACTCGTTCGACATGCTTTTGGGCTGTGAAAAAAGCTGTATTGAAGCAGAAGGAGACTATTTTGAATAAAATTAATTGATTTTGCCGAAAAACCATTTGTTATGTTTTTTTAAGTCCTGTTTACTTTGGAAAGCTTCTTGTATTTACGAATCACATATTCTTGAAAATTATGTATATTGTTTTAAACCCTGCTATTTTTCTGGCTCATATTCAGTGTGGTTAAACATATGTACATACATATGTAACTGTAAATATAGAAATAAATTAGAAATAACTTTATAAACTAACAAATATTTTCAATGTTTTAAGGCCGTTGCACTAATAAGGCGTGCTGAGGGTATAGTAACACTTGTTTTGTTGACTCTAAAATCGGAGGAAGCTCTCAAGGCCGAAAAAGAGGCTGCAGAAAAGAAAAAAGAAGGTTTGAATTTTTTTTGATTCAGAAATTTTATTGTCTTCCCACCTTGGTTATTAAAGAAAGAAAAATTAAACGTATAACATTTATAACCCAAACAGAAGCAAAAATAGAAGCTGAAAAGCCACAGGATCCTTCCGTTGCGGAAATCAAAGTCAACAAGAAAATTCTAATTGAACTGAAAGTTGAAAAGAAACCTCTTGGAGTCATAGTTGTTGGAGGCAAGAACAACCACGTCAAGGTAAGCATTCAAAATCATGATTGCTGCTACGTAAAGTTGCTCTAAGATTTTCATCTTTTTGTATTCTTAAAACTATTTCTCTTCTTTCTATGACACGATTTAAACTGATTTCGAAAATGTACAGATTTATCCATTAACTCTTTGAGCGACAAAGATTGCAGAAGTTTTCTACCACTTTTTCACACCATATTCCATTCACATGCAGAATTTTCAGGTTAATGAAGTGAAATTAACGACAAAACGAGTAGAAACAGAAAAACTTCACCATAAAATCTGGCATGATGGAGCCATTAATCCGTTATATCATTTGTTACACATTTAAACTTGTTATTAACTTGGAATAAATGAAAATGCTTGTGGTTCAAAAAATTTACCACCTGAGTTAGTTACCAAAAATAAGGTATAAATTTTAGACCGGTGCTGCTCAAAGAGCTTACACGATTTTGTTCAAATATTTAATTTGTTATAACACATTGACACTTCGCACAACTTTCTTATAACGGTATATTTCGAAAATATAAAACATGCTACATATAAGTCTCTGGCCATTGACGAGAAAACATGACATTAGGTTTCCTAGATACCAGTATTTTACAGAGTTCAGTTAAAAAATTTTAGAAGAGGCGCGGAATGGTCATATTTAGGTAAACTTTTTGTTAATATGGGATTAGCAATGTTCGAAGCCCGTCTATACCTATTCTGCCCCGCAAATACTGAAAATGAGGATATTCGCTTCCGTTTCCAATACATAGGTCATATTCATTAACGAGTTAAAATGTGATAAAAGTTGATGTTTCCTTATTGAAACGGAGCAAAACATTCTCCAACTCTACACGCGGTTGTCTTACTAGCGATATCGGTCGATATCTTCCCTCAGTACTAATACGGGTGTAACCGAACATTTCATACTCTTGCAACTTGCTAGGATCAAAGGCGGGAAAATACCTTCAGACGCATAACGTTTGTAAGTTATATGGGGTCAGGGGCCAGTTTTCACCTGATTTTGTCCATTTTAGGCACAAAGATGCATCGTTATTAGAAAAACACACTCGCTCAATTTTATTAAAATACCTCACACGTTTGCCGATATATGCGATATAAAGTCCACTGGAAGAAATTATTGATTCGATTCAATCCATTATTGACAGAACAGGCATGCTCCTATTATTCATAATTATTTGGTCATAAGGTGACATACTTGAAGCACATTACTTGAGCAAAATTTTATCAATTTCCACGACAGTCGGTTCTACGCACCGAAATTGACACGGCCAAAGGCTATTTTTTCGGCGATCTAACGCCGTTTGGATCGGTAACTGTTAAACTAAGTTTGTCGTATCAGAGCAATGCCTTGCAGCAGGGTTGCTCCATATCCTCCTGGCTCGTGCTGGCATTGAGTCCAACCCGGGCCTTTAGGAATTTTTCTGCTGCGTTTGCAACGGATGGAGCCTGCTCAGGCCTTAAGACTAATAGGGAGTGGACCACGAGTTACGTGGCCCCATGTTGCCAACGCAACACTGCGACACTAACCTCTACAGCTATGCAATCAGCACACAGTTCGCGCGCTGCGTCGCCACTCACCCGGAGTGGCCAACAGAGGACCTCCACGGTCCCCAGAAGCTCAAACAGGCAACATAGCTCCCATCCCGATTTCTCCTCCCCCCAACCTTCATCCCGCTCCAATCCTCGTGCAAGAACCACTCAGCAACTCCTTGCTCCTCGCACAGTCTGTTCCATGTGTCAGACCGTCATACGTCGGAACGTCACATCAGTGAAGTGCAATTCTTGCACTTTCTGGTGTCACTTCCCGGCATGTTCCGGCCTGCGCACCCCATACTGCAGGAGTCTGCCCCCGCAACACATAACAATGGCGTCGCCAAACAAAACCACAGTGAGACAACCGCCCCTGCGGGTTCTACAGCTACAACAAACACCACCTACACGCCATTCCCTCACCCCCAGGATCACCCACGATCACCCGCGACAAACCCGCATTCTTCAATTCAACTACCACGGACTCCAGCGCAAGATCGAGGAGATAGATGCACTTATGAACCGGTAATGCGTATCGATAGCTGCGGTCCAAGAAACCAAGCTAAACAACCGTTCAGATCTTCTGAGTTGTGACTGTTTCAACGTTATACGTAAGGATCGTGAGCGAGACAATGATGGTGGCTTAGCCTTCATATTGCACAACACCGTGCAATATCGTCTAATCGATGAAGACATTGACCGCAGGGATACTACCCTAGAATGTCAGGGCTATCCGATCAGGCGATGTCGAGCTCGAAATATTTAATACCTATATACATCCCCCCAGTTACATGTTGCCCTACAGGATATCACCCGAATATAGGTGCGCCACTTCGTGGTGAAAACCCTCTGATACTAGGCGACTTTACGCGCACCACGATCTTTGGCATTCCTGCCTGTCAAAGGATCGTAGGGGGATGGAGATTGGCGATTCAACATTCTACACAATGAATGACGAAGCCCCCACCAGAGTTATGGGCACCTGTAATAGCGCGCTCGATATTACCATTGCTAGTGGTGGTATGATAAATAGCATAACCCGGCTCTCGCATCAAACCATCTGCACATAATAATCTGGATCGAGAAACCTCCCGATTTTGTTGCTGTGGACAACTGCACCTTCGTTAACTTTAACAAAGCTAACTGGGTCGGCTTCATAGAATTTACTGAGAGCACCTTCAACACTCTACCCATTCCTTCGGACGTATCCGTTGGGGAACGTCGATTCCGCAAGGTGATCGCAGCAGCTACCGCTCGCTTCATCCCGGCTGGAAGAATAGCGGAACTCCGCCTCAATTTCCCAGCCGAAGCAGCCGTTTTAGCTAATGAGGGCGACACCTTTCGCCATGCCGATCCCGGGGATCCCCGAATAAGGGATCTCAATTTGGAGATTCGGCGATTGGTAAACCAGCATATGCGGACGAAGTGGAAAGAGCACTGGAACATAGAAATTTTAAGTTACTTTTATATGCCGATATCGATCGAGTAGGTCCTTTTCATCGAAAAATGAGCGGTACTACACCCAACGTCCATTTTTGACCCCGGCACCTATAAAGCCACTTTGTATTATCCCAGGTGTAAAATTTAATGCCTCTGGTTTATTTAGTTATTGATTTATCTCGTTTTTAGTAGTTTTTAACATTACCGTTATATGGGGAATGAACGGGTGTATGATCCAATTTCATTCTTTCACACTGTCGGTAGGGGTTATAGGATTTATTTTGAGTGAATTCGTTGATTTCAGCTTGAATGGTTTGAGATATACATATCTACATTAAACTTATTAAAGGGCGGGATCACGACCACTTTTTCAAAATTTTTAGCTCACAGGTGCCCCTTTAGTGCTTAGTTATGGCATTTTAAAGGTTTTTGTTTAATGTCGTTTTTTGGGCGAGGCAGTGGTCCAATTACGCCCATCCACGAAGTCGATCCCTCTTTTCGCCAAGGAACCCGACTACCGGATTTCATTACATCTCAATTTTTACTCAAGTCATCGCTTGCACAGATGGACAGACGCACAGACAGACACTCGGATTTCAATTCGGCTCATAATCCTATCCTAACCCTATACCTATCTCGATTAACCATAGGTGATACACACAAGAGATGAACGAAACTATTATACTCTGTAGCAACTTGTTGCAAGAGTATAAATTGATAAACGTTTCTCCTGCTGATTTAAAAGACAAAAAAACTGCAAAAATATCTAATTTTCGGCTCTAATCCGACCCAGCCGATCGTCCTTAATTAATCTTTAAATTGTAATCTATTCTATTTTGCAGACCGGATGCATTATAACCCACATCTATCCTGATGGAGCGATAGCAGCAGATAAACGCTTAAATATTTTCGACCACATAGTGGAAGTTAACAGCAAGCCAGTGAATTGCAGTGAAATGACGACGCTAAAAGTGCACCAAATATTCCACACAACGTACGAGAAAGTTGTAACATTCCAAGTATTTCGAGCTGACCCGTTGGAAGTAGAAAAGTTCAATGTTGAATTTATAAAGAAACCAGGAAAAGACTTGGGGCTTTCATTAGCACCAAATGATCGCGGCTGCACAATTTCCGAAATTGTAAGTTTTTTTTACTGAAACTTAATACCAATATGCAATCATAAATTATAGAAATTTGGATTACAAATCACGTAAAGTTAAAAGATACTCAGATCACAACGTCATGAATGAAAAAATGTAGTTGCTTAGAATTTTTAAGAATTTTGGATAGTTATATGGAATCTTTGAATTTTACTGTTTACAACTCGTTTTCAGATACCTTCTGGCTACGCTGAGATTGATAATAAGTTACAACGTGGTGATATCATAACCAAATTCAATGGTGATTCTTTGGAGGGGTGCACTTTTGAAATATGTTACGCCTTGTTCAAAGGAGCCAATGGAAAAATTTCATTGGAAATTACAAGACCTAAGCCTACATGTCGCACTGAAGCGTCAAAATAATTCAAATAAAAAATATTTGTATATTACATTTATATGTAATTGAAATAAACAATGCGATATATTTTAGTTGGTATCATATCATTTATTTAAAACATTATGCGATTGAACTGGCATTAGATGCAATACGGGGCCACAAGTCAGCACATTCTTTCGCAACAGGTCCAGTGATAGCAGAACCTTTCATTTCACCTTTATTATTCACTATAACCCCCGCATTATCTTCAAAATATATGAAAACACCATCCCTCCTTCTGAATGGTTTACGTTGCCGGATAACTACAGCTGGCATAACCTTAAAAGAAAAAAATATAATTATTATTAAGAGGAAAATTTTAAAATGTCCTACACTCTGTAATACATATAATGCGTTTTACATTTATTATAACCATTTATACCAAATAATATAATATTTGATAATATCTATTATAATGATAATTATTTGATAAAGAAAATAATTATTTTGGACAATTTTTAAAACCACACGGATTTGAGTAAGACAGTTGAGCATAGCCGGTTGTTAAAAAAACATTAAACTTATAAAAACTTTATTAAAATAAAATGTCCACGGCTATTTTGGAAATGAAGGGAAATTAAAAACCAAGTTCACTCAATAGTGACAATTTTACTCTTTTAGAAAACAAGAAAAATCCATATTGAAAGGAACGCATTTTATCCAGTGATAATTAAAAATTGTAACAGCTCTTCTTTAATTTCAAAACATAATTTGCTTCGAATGTTTATTAAGGAAAAAAGAACTATCATCAGGTATACAGACAAGAAAGTGTACAAGATGAGTCCGATAGACATATAAGTGTAATATATTAGATTTTATGTACAAATGTATATATGGTAAATGAGGGGTTTTGCATTTCTCTTCATACAATAACGTTAATCTTCAAATTTTTGTTGTTGCTTTGAACCTGAAACAACCTTGGAAAAAAAAAATGAGAACGAAGTCAAAAAAGCAGTTTATACCCCGACACCGACATCAAATTTTCGGATCTGGGCTAGATAAATAATATTACATTTTAATATTCTTATTCGAGGTCGAATTTGAGCAAATGGGATGTTTAAATTATTGTTAAACCTTTAAAACTGAGAGAGCAAAGGATAGTTATTAAAAATAGATTTCAGAAAAATTAAAATTGGAAGTTATTTACAGAATGATATTATCCTGCAAAAATTGGTCGCTGGAAGCTGAAAAGAGGAGAAGGCACAAACAAACTTCCGATAAGCACAATGAGCTCATCACAAGAATCGTTAAAAGGTGCCCATTCACGATTTCCAAGCAAATAAAAAAATAGTTGCAAAAGCCGTTTTTTAACGAATATAAACGAGATTGAAACGGGCACGATTATTTGAAGCAGTTAGAAATTTTAATGCCAGAATTGGATTACCAAAGCTTTAAGATGAATAAAGATTTAGATACAATGATGCTATTGGGCGTTATCCCACTTTCTTGTTTTTTTTTTTTTAATTTCGGTTTTTTTGACGTTAGGATATACTTCAAGATTACGAATTAAACGACGGTAACAACGACAACGGGAGTAGGGCCGAATATGTTAGATTATCCCCTAATCAGCAAGTCAACGCTAAATATACAACGAAGGCCATAAGGTATCGAGGCCCTAAGATGATATAATGCGGATGTTTTTCTTGTAGTGGTCTTTGAGCTCTAATAAAGATTTCATATGGATACCATTTAATTATTATAAAAATAATCTGGAAGGCTTAGTCAAAAAGGATATGCCCATTGTATGGGTTAATCAACAGGATAATGACCCAATGCAAAACTCGAATCGGTAATATGGTAGATTGGTCGGCATTAGACTGCTGCGCAAGTGCACTTGATATCACCGAAACAAGGAGTGACCTATTGCATTAACGTGTTTGATATCATTTACAGCAAGGTGAGCAGTGAATTTGAATAGCAACGAAGGACACAAACTTTAGATGTTTGAAAGGCAATGCCATGTCAAACATTGCCTTTATTGCCTAATATCACATACTTGATTATATGTTTACAGCAAATGTGGAAAATGTTTTCTACTATTAACTACTACTTAACTTAAATATTATAGGAGTCAATAATAGATAATAGCAATATGCACAAATATACTGAAAAAAAATTGAAAATGTTTTGTTGCACTCATTGCAATATATCTTGAATTTCATTTCCTTTGCCTTTATTGTCGTTTCCTGTAGATTGTTTTGAAACAATGCTTGGAAAGAAAATTGTCAAGCTTTTCTCAGTACTCACATGATGTGTTATGTTAAACGAAGGAATGACTTGAAGCACGGTGTAAGTCGACTTGTGCAACTGTTTAGTCGGCCATAGTCTTCGGACCTCTATCCAACCGAACAAAATCATATAACCGGATATGAAAAAAGGTACGAGGAATGCCGAAACAAAAAAGTTTTCAAAGATTATGAAATTAAAAAAAAAATGTTTACTTCTCTCTAGATGACACGTTTATATATATTCTTTGCACTCCAGACGTACATAATTAAAAAACGTAAAGAAACAACTTAGTACAGGTTGTGTACATATCAGCACAGTAGACAAATTTTCGTATAGTTAATCCTTTTTCGTTACCTTTTCGAATAGTTCGGAATGTTTTGGGCTGAGTAATAAAAAAAAGCAAAAAGTGTATTCATGTCTGCAAATGTATACATTTTTTTCGGGAGAACTTCCTCTATTGGCACATGTCCATTTTAACCCGTGACGCCAAAGTTATCGTCAGCAATTTTCATAAAACAAGAAAAAATTTAGTGAAGTGTTACTAGATAGAAAAGTTAAAAATGTATTATAAATTGAAGAAGTGCGCCCTTTAAATATTTGATCTTTAAACGCAAATATCTTATAAACACATTAGTCCGCGGCACCTATAAGAATCTCTTTGAAGAACCCCCTCTATCCATACATACCCTCTATAACCCTGAAATCGGGAGATGCTAATCTAAAATTTATGAAAAAAAAATACACACTACTCTAATTACCAAACCCGGTGTTGAATCCAAAACATCGTCGTAAGTGTTAGATAAAAATTATTCCCAGTAAATTACAAAGTGCACATAAAACATATTGTCATTTATAATTTCCTCAATTGTCCTACGACACCAAAACTGACCCGCGTTTTATCCGACAAAAGACTATTATTTCAAGAATTCAACTCTACTTGGATTGGTATGTAATACCAATTTACAAGTTAAACCCTTTTCCTCAACTCTCAGACATACTCTTAGAGAGTGAAATACACAAATTCACATAATTAATAAGATGCCTTTGACCGTAACGTGACTTTGATCCAAAAACTTACCTTCTTTCTTAGCTCAGGTTTACCCTTCTTCACTGTGGCTACAAACATATCACCTACACCAGCAGCTGGCAGACGATTCAAACGACCGCGAATGCCATGTACAGCAATTACAAACAGATTCTTTGCACCTAAAGTACAATTTAAAAATTAATGAGATTTAAACACAGAATAAATAAAGGGTATCGAACCTGTGTTATCAGCGCAATTCATCACGGCGCCCACTGGCAGACCAAGTGAGATGCGGAATTTTCCACCCGCGGTACCACCACGTCCTAAAACACACAATTGAAATATTGATTACTAGACATTCTTACACATTTTTCTAACAAATATACACATTAATAAAACAAATAACTCGGTTAAATTCCACGATTTTTCCCGATTATTTTTACCTCTCTTCGACATTTTGCTGCTTGCTCGGTAAGAAAAGGAAGTAAAAGAAAGAGAGCGGGCAATTGGCAAGCAATGCTGCCAACTGTCAACTCTGACATTTTACAAAAAGACCAATAGCACACATTCAATCCGAATAATTATACGGCATTGGCAGCCAAATGTGGATGCTATTGCATTATATCGACTCAGCCATGATACAATTATAGAAGGTTGTATAGAAAGAAATGTTCTTATCCACAATGTGTTTTTTGTATATCTGCTGCATTTTATATTTACATATTGACGAATTTGTGTTATTTAAAATCTATTCGTGTTGAGTTATCACTCATAAAACGTATTTTAGTAATAATGGTTGAAATCTTTGAAATTTTTGTATTTGAATCATAAAAACAAAACGAAACTGCTGATTTTGAAATTATGAATCCAATTACTTTTGAAAAATTGTAGTTTTTGGGCTTTGACAAACTCTTAGAATATCATTTACGGGAATATATTTCATTTTTACCATCTCAATATTAGTTGATAATATTGTATAAATAATTTACAATTTACATACAGCAAACCCAAAAAAATTAAAACCAATTTAGGTTAAAGTGGAAATCAGTTTCTTTCCGTTTTCAGATTTTTTGTTCTTAGCGCCGTTAACTCAATGTCTGGTTAAGGGCATAACCAGAACTTTATCAGCAAAATGTTGAAAAATGGTCTTCTCAATATCTGGTTAGCAGCGATCTGTCAGTTAAATCCTTTATCGAAAGAAGAAGTCTTGTTTAGTTTTTAATCAAGCTGTGTAAAGTCTATAAGTAGGGCAGACGGGGATTTTTGTGCTATAAATAGCTAGAATCAACTAGACAGCGAAATTCCTAGTTGCCGGATTGTTCGAATGATGGATAAATGGTAAAAGATTTACCATATAAGGCAGCCGAATTGTGTATGTATTTGTGGGAAATACTGGTTTTAGCACGAAAACTTGTGTTTTCGTCCATGTAAAATCTTTCAAACGAAAACACAGTTTTCGCTGAAAACTACTTGAAAACTTACATTCCACTCAATATAATCGGTGCCTGCTCTAGTTTAATCGATGTTTTTGGAAGACATATTTTGCCGGCCCTAAATTGTCACTTGTCATTTGTTTACATTCCATATACAAAAACAGCTGTCGCTTGATATTCTCATATTAGGGGGATTCTGTTGCTCTGGCAAAACCTTGCACGGTGCAGGAATTGCAAAGATTTCCTCTTGGTGCAACGGCACAACAACAAACACACGCAGAAAATGATTTGCAATGGCTATAAATATGTCAGACGAAAACCCACTTTTTTTTTAGTGCCGTCATATATCACTAGATTCTGAAATGGGTGCTCTCTTGGCGTTGCATATTTCGGTATGGGACTTTTGCATTTTGTGTCATCGTGCAATCTTACAAGAGCAAGATAATGCCGCTATTGCTAGTTGTCAGTGAAAACTCATCGAAAACACACATTGTCGGTCCGAACGACTTAGATTCCACAACATATAAATGTGTTTTCACAATGTTTTCAATGTCGGTCCGAACATAGTACTAGTTATATCAAATTGTTTACCTGGTAACTCTCTCTTGTGTTCGATCACTTGATTGTTAGATAAACCTCTCAACTTTATGGCACTTATCTTTATTTCTTTATCAAACAATTTAATGCTTTATTACTCATCATCTTATACCATGTTCAGACCGGCACTTAGTCACAAGATGACGGTTCTTAATCTCGTCTTTGAGATGATTTGAATCTAATGTACGCGAAAACTCACTGTGCGACTCTGACTCTCTACTTGTCAGCATTGGCAATCATCACATTATCACAGCTGATTTAGGACCTAGAAAGAGAAAAATATGTAAAAAAAACAAATGAATTAAACGCAATGAATCTGAATTCACATGAAAATCGACTTCCAAAATAAAAAAATTCGTCCATTATTTCCATTATATGGAAAATATTTAAAAAAAAAGACGGCTTTTATTATATAAAAATGTTTTCTTTTAATAAATATTAAGTGATGTGAATTCTTGAACGGCAGAAACATCTGTTTTATCAGGAACTTGATATATTAAGTAAAAGACAATTTTTGAGACTTGAGACGATTTTGCTATTCTGTAAGTGACATTCACACAATCTTTAACATTTCATTATTCAGAGATGTTCTTACGCTTGAATGAAAATTTTGTATTTGAGTTGCTTACAATATATAAAAAAACGACAATCGATTAATATCTATGATGATCTCTTTTCAGTATATTCCAAATGGCTTTTCAGTTTTGTGAACTGCTAACTATGAGGTCTCAAATTTGAAGCAATATTTTGAGACTAACGCTAGAGACTGTTTAGTGAATAGCAATTGGTCACAAATTGAGACTTTACCTGAAAATGTCTCTAATAGAGACTGGTTACAGAATCCCGCTATTACTTGACTACAGCTCAAGAAATGAGAATTGTTTTCTTGAGCTTTTACTTAAGAGCTGGAAACTAACCTTCAAGTAGAAGTTATAAAATCTATTTAAAACTTACCTTTCTCAACGATTTAACGGCGTAAAATGTCTTTATGTAAAATGACAGCTAAAACCGGGTTGCAATTACATTTTTACGTGTCATTGCACGAAAATAAACATGAGTTTGGTCAGACATATTTTACAGCCATTGCAAATAATTTTCGGCGTGTGTTTGTTGTTACGCCGTTTCACCAAGTTGTAAATTCTGCAATTCATGCACTGTGCAAGGGTTTTGCAAGAGCAAGAGAATACCCCTAATATGTTCAAACTAGAGTTCGCAAACCATCGGTAGTTGGAATCATCGATTGTGAGCAATAGTATGATCACTTACCATCGATAGTATGAATTCTTCTTCATCCAAAGGAAATAAATGAAATTTAAATTTAAGTTATTACGAATACTACAGCAAAAAATGGTTTCCATTCCATAAAATTGGCATATTAACATATTTTTGATTTTAGGCACCTTCGCGGGTCTATAATCCGCTTCCCACACTTGCTAAAAATACGCTCCGATTTCACAGATGTTGCTGGAATACACAAGTATTTAGGCGCACAATAATTTATTGCATTAAATTTATCGCCTGAAATCTAAAAGTAGAATTGGTCAGATCTTAGAATGTATACCTTCTTAATTATAATTATACCTTTCAATAAAGAAGTGAATCAGCACTATCTTAATGTTGGCTCTTTTATAATATTGCCTCAGCATTATTATGCTATCTGAACGTAAAGTTTTTACTTTTCCCGTCACGCGCATGTAAACAAGCGAAGATGAACTGGAACTATCAATCATGGTGCAGTCCGCACTGTGAATTGTTTTCACACGTAAAGACGCTACTTCCTGCTCTAAACAAATAACAGATTGTTGTGTATTCGTCTCAGATTCGGAACCTTCATTTTTGAAACGAGGGTCGAGTAATGCACCCATCCGCGATGGTGTTCTCGCTAATTGTGGTAAGTTAACAGATGTTCACCACAGAAAAATGTTAGGTGCATTGAAGCAACCGTAATTTATATTATTTTTTATGAAAGTAACATATTTACCGTATTTATACTATAAAGTTATTGCAAATTCAAAAAATAATCTATTAAAATATTTAAAAACTTAGCTTGGAACCAAATAATAATATGGTAGTTCTTGTAAAGAGTCGTTCATAAAATATATATATATATTCATCACTAAATACTGAAAAACTGAGACAGCTTTACATTTCTACACAAACACTAATATATTATATAAAACGTGTATGCAGTTTGTGATTAAAACAAATTATACTTAAAATATAAGAAACATGGGTTCAATAATTATCTTTTATCAAACATAATTTCCAATTTGTCCATAAATAGGTTAACTAAAAAATATACAGCATATTTATCTACATATATCAAGAAGGTATAATTAAATTTTTAGATAACAGCATTAAACTTCAATCTATAACCAGAATTGAAAATAGGATTTATAAGTGTATGTACAAGTAATAATAATAATAAGACAATGAGCATTGCTAACCTCTGTCAAATACATTGTCATTAAAGTTGGCTATGCTTTTATGTGGGCATATACTATAATGAAATCAAATAATCATTAATAAATGTTTCCGCTCCAAATTTTCTGTGAAAACAGTTAATTGCAAATACAGGTGGAAACAATATTGCTAGCAATACAGATTTTTAGAAATCCGAAATTTTTTGTGGAAACGCTCGATTACATGAAGAGGTAGCACTGAAAAATATCGGTTATTGCTTAATATGTTTATCTCATCTCAATTGTTTACAGTTAAGTGTTGTTTCTTGGTTTAAAGTGCTTAATTTTTTGACTGTGCCTAAGTTATTTGTACATAAAAATAGGATAATGGAAATTGGATATTTACAAGAAGTAAAAGCAATAATTAAATCGCTTGTCATTTCGTGTCCTAATGCAATTACGATTGATGAACTTAACCTAGACTATAGGAACATTGAGGGCCAACGAATACCTTATCATAAGCTTGGTTTCCAAACATTAGAGTCGTTCCTTCGTTCCATTCCTGACACAGTTAATGTAAATATTGGATATATAAAGCAATCAAGTAGATTTTTAAAATTTGTTTTATTTTATTTATTTTTAGGTTTACGGAAGTGGGCCTTCAGCTTCTGTAGGTATTGTTGTCAATGAAAAATCTGCTCACATTCATAAGATGGTAAGCGAGCAGAAAAAGACAAGAAATAAACCAAAGCCGTCAAAACAAAAAATAATACCAGTAAATGCTTCTCATTTTAATAAATCACAATCTGCAGGACAGAAATTACAAATAAGTTCTAAGAAAATAAGCAATAATACTCTTCCTTCAAGTAATATTCGTCTCAGTCATTTTATACCACGCTGTGGCCCGCGGAACACGGTAATAAAGTGTCAAGCGCTTGACACTTCGAAGTTTATGTTTAAAAGAGTTGAACAAAAACCAATACAATTTTCTGGACAAAGCCGTCCTGATGATGCGAAGGAAATCAACAAACCCTTACATTTAATGCCTGGAAATATTCTACAAAGCAACAAACCCATAAATAAAATATCTGAAACAATTCCACAAATCAAACACTCCAAACAAGAAATGCTTGAAACAATTTCACATTCTGAGGTAGAACAAAATATTTTGGGCAGATCTCCATTAACACAACTAAAGCAAGATGAAGTTTTATGGAAAATCTTTGGTATGTGTGAAATACGTGATGAAGTTGATGTAGATCCATCAAGAAATAGAACTGTAGAAAATGGAAAAGAAAATTTCGCAGTTGAAATTTCAAATAAAAACAAGAACGGAGATGAGGAAGTATCTGTTAAAAACTTTTTTAAACCGTTGTCATTAAAAAAATCACTTGAAAAAAGTCACATAGATGACATTGAAGAAGCAGTCCCAGCCTTCGCAGCCGTATGTATTGTTTTTTATTTTTAAAAATTTGTGTTCATATCTTACATAATTTTACAGAATAGCCTGGTATTCCGAATGGATTTTCCGGAAAATACTATGACCTTCGGTAAGAAGATTCCATCTTATAAAATATCGGACCAAATTATTCGAGGTTCTATCATTGGAATTTTTATATCAGAGGTGATACATTATTATATAATTCACTTCACTATTGGTATACTAATTTTTATTTAAAATCTAGATTCACAGCCCTTACAAATTTTGGTTTCATATTTACAAAAAACACCATGAATTGGATGACTTAATGCTTCAAATTGAGTAAGCATTTTTTTATATTTGTTAATATAACATGGTTAAAATTTGAATGTATTTAGACGATTTTATACATCACTGGAACCTGAAATATTCTGCATACCTAGTGTTTGTGTAAGTCCTGGCCAAGTGTGTGCAGCACTTTACAAAGGACTATGGCATCGTGCAGAAATTTTGACTTCAGTTATTGGGAATAAAGCAAAGGTAATTACTTTTATTTTTATTTTCTGGTAAATATTAATTCAGATGTCTTACTTTCAGGTCTTCTTTGTAGATTATGGCACCGTTTCGAATGTACCTGTTAGCAACATAAAATTCCTCTTGACCTCGTTCGCAAGATTGCCAAAGCAAGCTATTCGCGGATCATTGTCCCATATTTGTCCCAATAATTATCACTGGAGTCCGGAATCAATTCAATATTTTTTGTCCCTGTCTTCTGAGTTAATGCTCTATGGTCAAGTCTCAGAGATCAATGAAAAGGTAGTATTGACTTATTGTGGTGCGAAAATTCTAAAACTTAAATTCATTTATAGAAACGCATAATTCACATGGTCTTATGTGATTCGAATCGAAATAAAGTTTTACAAATTAACAGAGAGTTGGTGGAAAAAGGATTTGCTTTTTACGATGAACAATGGTTGAAATCTGATAAGGTGAACAGTTCCCAATAATGTAGCCATGTATATGTATATACATATATATATGTGCATAAGAATTAAGCAAATATTTTTACATGATTAAACCTTTCGGAAGTTGTTACTTGTATATATGTATGTATCTTATGGACTGTTAATGCCAATACTCTGGTTCCTTGTTATATGTATATTATATATATATATGTATGTATATATATTTAGTTTAAATTCATGAATAATTGATATATAAATCTAAGTTATTAAAATAAATTTATTTACAAAATTTGTATGTTAGTGCTGACAAGCTTGACCAAATGAATAGTTATTTTATTTGAACTAATATGGTTCTTCCAATAAATAGGTATTTTTGAATGAATTTCTTTTAAAACTTTGCGTTTGTAATATTTAAATGAGGCAGGAATTTTTATATGCACACATATACAACTGGAAGCCAGTAATGTTCGGTTCAATAAATAAATGCAAATTTATTTTCAGGATGAGCTGCGAACACATCATCTTCGTGAAGATTTTCCTACGTGAGGCACACACTTGAATCTGGTAAAAACTATACTAAATTTGTCCCGTCTTTTATACAGGTTTTCTATGCTCGAAATGGGCGAATATCCTTCCTTGGCTGAGCTAGTTGATCTTACAAATAAAGGTATTGACTATGAAAGAATCACTGATCACCATGTGTTTCATCCGGGTAGATTGGATCTTCAAGAAAATGTACCTGATGAAATCCGTAGACTTCCTTTTCAATTGCTTACAACAAATCCTTTTAGACAGGATATTTATTTACAACTGAAACATTTGTTATAAGAATTTATAAAAAGATGTTTGTATGTATCTTATTTGAGGGTATTTGTTGATTATAACACTTCTGAGATATAGTTCTGACTTCCCAAATTTACTTTTAAATAATATATGTTTTTTTTTTTGAATATTTTTCACTCTGCGGGATTCTGTTCAACTCGGTCTTAAGCAGGCATATTATAGCATCATTATTTCTAATATTTTATATTTTTTCACTATTCGATATTCTGTTCAATATCTTTATTTATAAAACTTTATATGCTGATATACATATGTATGTACGGCTTAGATGCAGAATGCAGCTCATTGAGTTGAAACATAAAAATAAAATAAAAGTGAGTAAGCTTATAATATTCGTATGTGCTATAAATGGGCAAAGAGATCTTTCGAGTATGGTGTATAAAGCGAAATACCGTTTTTCTTATGCATAAATTCGCACACGTCCTTTTTTTCACAGGAAGCTACACTTCCGCTCATAAAATAGCCGATTGAAAATATCTTTGCAGTTTTGTGATTTTCTGCGTTTTAAGAGAAAATCTCGTAATCAAATGTCAGTTATTTTAATTTCGGGTTAAAGTACAAGAATTTAATTGAAATTAAAATTACAATTTGAGAAATTGATGAAGTAAGTCAATTTAAACTGAAAACGATGGTTTTAAGTGCAAATCAGAAAATATTATTGTGTTTAAAAAGCAACCGATGACAAATGTTGCTATTTCTTAAAACTGATAGTGTACTCCGCCTGCCTGGAAGCGGACATCGAAGGCAGACGAATCAACGAAACCACAGGCAGAAATTGCTGCGGAGCTTAAAGATATTTATCGAATAGAACTAAGCAGCTGAACTGTCAAACGTCGGTTGAAAGAAAATCATTTGAATGCCCGAAGAGTTGCAAATTCCCCGCTTCTTACATCAAAAATGCGTCTTACCCGTCTAAATTGGTGCAGACATTGAGCAAATTGGTCCGAAAATGAATGGAATCGTATTGTGTTTTCAGGCGAAAGCAAAAAAAACATTATTGGACCAGATTCGGGAGTCATGTTCGTCGCAGAGTCAATGCACGATACAGTGATCAATGTGCTCAGAGTACTGTAAAGCATTCGCCATACATTATGGTTTGGGGAGCAATCACAAATTATGGTTTTGGCGAAATAATAATATTAGATGGTACTGTCAACTCAGCAACGTACGCAGGAGTAATAAAAAAAGACTAACTGAGCACGTAGAAAAATAATTTTTCAAGATGATTCTGCACCGTGTCATCGATCAAAGTCGGTAAGGATAACATTAGACATTTTCTTTCACAAATAGTTTTTTATGTTCCATACACATTAATTATCACAAATAAACTTTTCACTTTGCATAGGTTAACGAATATAAAGATATTTTGGGGATTGAGTCCCTTCCATGGCCTGGAAAGCCCTGATCTCAACCCTATTGAGAACAATTATGAAGCACAAATTTCGACGCCATAAACCAATTAGCATTCAAAAATTGAAAGAGATTGTTGAATTTATGTGGTATAATGAAACTTCTTCTGACTTAAGTAAAAAACTATACGAAAGAATGCTCAACCGGCTGAGAAGTGTTATAAAGGCAAAAGGCGGCGACAACCACTATTAAGAAAATAATAAATTTCTGTGTCAAATCAAAATATAAGAAAAACACTTTAAAAGTATTAAATACAAGTATTAAAACCCGTTTTGTTGCTTAAAAACATTTTCTTTCTCCATTTTCCATATGCATTTCTATAATAGAAAACTTAGTTTTTTACAGCGTTTTTTAATTTTCGCTAAAAACCCAATATTTAAATGGATAATATGAGTTAAATGGCATAAAAAGCTCATCAAATATTATTATTGAAACGTATTTAAAAAATATATTATCGCTACAGGTCTTCATTTGATTAATTTTTATTAAAAGATACCATGTAAACATTATAAAGTCAAATCGGTTTTCTTTATGAGCGGAATTGTACTTAGTTTTCAATACCGTAGACGGATCACATGGATAATTAAATTCTTGTATGCAAAACTGTTGTTTTTAGAATATATCTTTACGAAATTTGGCATAGATAACTGTCCAAGGCAATGGTACAATTGTTCAGATCGGATACATATAGCTTGTTTTCCTCTACAGCTTTCATACAAATTTTTTGATCAAAATTAAGTTTGTGTGGAAATTTGATTAATTGTGAAAGGTATTATATAGCTTCAGTGAACCAATGTAAAGGGTTTTTCTTGTTGTTGAGTAGTTTTATCAAAAATCATAAATTATGATTATTTCAGATTTTTATTGTGTTTTTTTTTGCTCAAAATAAAACATAGTTTTTTATGAATTTTTGCTAAGTTTGTTGCGTGTTCTGTAAGAAAAAATCAAAAGCATTTAATTTATTTTTACGCCCACCTTCCGCACCTCTGAAAAGTAGCAAAGACGAAAAATATCACATTATATATACATACATATGTTGTTTCATTGCTTTAAAGACACTCATACCGATCTGTGCCATTTACCGAGCGATTATGTACTGTGATACAGTCACAAGTCTCTAAAGTTGAGATTTTAAATTAGAGACAATTTTTGTGACTTGAGATGATTTTGCAATTCAGTACGTGACAATCACAAAAGTCTCAATTGAAAATGAGCAGGTATAATCAGTCTAAAAATGTCTCAAATAGTGACTAGAGACTGCTTACCAAATTGCGCTATTAGAGGTATAAATTAATTTTATTAAATTGTGTTAGCTAATCGTAGAATGCCACACAAAAGCATATCGTACATAACAATAAAGGGAAAGCAGCAATAAACCCTTAGAACGGTGAGTGTTTGAGCAATAACGAATTTTGGGAAAGTCGGTAACAGTGGTGTGTAATTACCTGATTAACAAAGAAAATTATGGCCAGAGAACTTACGCTGGTCGAAAAGAAATTATTAACAGGGAAGGAGAAATTATAGACATTTATCAAATAAAATGACGTCAATACGGAAAGCGAAAAGAAAGAACCAAATTTCTGCATCGGTTTCAACAATTTGGGGTGCGGTGAAACGAAATCCTAACATTGTACGTGAGCAACCACACCGTAAAGTCTCTCCTCTCAGTTTTGTCCGAAATCATATGAATAAAGACTGGCATTCAGAAAAATAAAATTTTGAATAATACGATAGCGGCAAAGTAGACAATGCTCTTACAAAAAAACTTTACTATTGGCTCTAGGTGACTTTTTTTTCGATGAGAAAACCTTGCTGGTCCAGATGGCCTTTTGGAAGAGATTTACGAAAAGAGTCACGATATTTTTTAAAGCGCAATTTTGGCGGAGGCTCACTTATTGTATTGAGGTTAGCATTCCCTTCTTGCCTAATGAATAGTTCGGAGTTTCAGGAAGTATTAGAAGCCAATCTGCTACGCTATATACACAGTATATTACAGTTACAGTTACAAAAATTCTTCTCTTTTCAACAAGACAACCCAAGAACCCATACGAGCAGGCGAACGAAAACGTGGCTCGAACGTAAAAATATCCATCTTTTGAAATGGCCAGCTGGTTATTCTGATGTAAGTCCTACTTTAGAATATCTGGGGATGGCTGGTAAGAAAGGCTTACGAGGATTATCGTCAATTTTATACGATTTCTGAGCTGAAAACAGCTAATTTTGATCTGGCGGATGGGCCATAAAAAAAAACTAATAACTAAGGCCGCTATTACGGGTTTCAATCCAACTTCATTTTGCTCGAAGTTTTGAAATTCGGTATATTGACATCAACTCAAACCAAAATATCAAAAAGATTCGTTTGATGTGTCAAACTTTTATATCAGTGCATCAAAAATAATATCAAGCAGTTGTTTTTAAACATTACTGCGTTTATTTAGGAAAAATGTTAACAGAAAATGGGTAGGTGGGAGCAGGAAGGAGTGCAGCCCTGTTGTATTTCGGCCTCAAATAGCACTAGCTGTGCCATTTTGGTGAAAATGGGTAAATAAAACTATTTTATTTATAATTAAAAGGATTTTAATACAATATTGTGCAAATATATAGATAGAAAGGCGAAAAATTTGTTGAGCTCGTAGAGTAATATCCCAAAATGGCTGGAGGCAAGCTACAATTTAAAAACGGAAAAAATAAAATTAAGGGACCCTGGGAAGTGTTTCGAACATTATTATTATTATTATTATTATTATTACTTCTAGGAATATATGTATTTTTTGAGTAAAGCTAAATTTTTAAAATGCCATTGGAGTTTTATTCTCTGTACATAAATATGGTGTTCATAATATTTTTAAAGCCATAGATATGGTCGTCTGTTCCTTCATCTTTTAAACGACATTTAAACGAAAATGATTTATGATGTGCATCTACAACAAACATAATTGAAAACCCATTGTTTTGTGTTTTTACATTACAATTATCTGAAAACATGAAACAAAATAACAGATGTATTTATAATATCAGTTTTGTCCTGAAAAATAAGGATGCATTGAATTGAATAGAGAAACAAATGTGGACAAAATATGTTATTTTTTTTAATTTTTAGTTGGAAAGGTCAGTGAAAAATAATTGAAATTCATAATATCAAAAAAATTGGGTAGATCTGAAGTTTAATCGCTTCAATTTCATTTCAACTCAGCGGAGTTGAAATCCGTAATAGGGATATATGTATGTGCCATTACGTTTTATATCATTTATTTCATCATCTCGATTGCTCTTACCAGCACAAGTGATGGCATTGGTAAAAATCATCGCGAAAATTCGTAAAATTGCGTTGGTTGACTATATAATGTAATTGAGTGAATTAATTGACGCTATTGGAGTCTCAAAGAAACACGTAGGCCATATAAGTTTCTTTAAATGAAAAAGCTTTGTATGCGATGAGTGAAACTTTTTTTTAAACAGCGATCAATGCTTGCGCTCATTTACCTCATGATACTACCGATAAATTGAAGTAATTTGCTACAATTAGCCACTCTCCTATATCATTCACCAAATTGTTTGCTGACAAACAATTTACTTAATCTACATACTTGTACATAAGTATCTAAGACAAAAAGTTAGTTTGCTTCTTAATGTTCGATATGAATAAATCTTCTGTGGGAATATAAATAATAAGTATGTTCTGGTTTCTTTTTTGAGTTCTGTTAAGCCGTTTGATTGCACTTATTTCGATATCCAATTTAATCCAAAAAAATTCCGATATTAATGTCAGCAACTTTATATCCCTATAATGTATTGTGACTAGTATAGTTGTCGCTAGGAAAGCGAATACCGTTAGGCATTCGCTATTTTTGTTGTGTTATAAGGTATTATTACTTTAATTTTTATTTCTAGCCGCGCGGTATGAAATCCCTTCAGATAAGGTTAGACTGGAAAAAATTTTTTTAAATTGTTATTAAAACTATTGAAACATGTGTTCCCACACTTTGTTAATTAGAAGTCGTTCTATTGTTATAAGCCATTCAAATGATTGGCTTCAAGGGATTGGCACCTTTCAGATCCCTAGCAAGATGGTTCTTAATGGTGCTATACATATATGAGCCTAATAAAAGCCAAATTTAATTTTTTTTGTGGAAAAGTGAAATAATTGCCCAATATGCCTTTTGTTTTGTATGATAAAATTCATTTACATAGTAAAAGTAAATTCCAACCTTAGATCAGGGTATATAACTTTTGAAAACAAACAACAAAAAAATCATGAAACTCATTGGAAACGAAAGATAAAATAACAAAGATTAAGGGAAAAATCAGTGATGAGCAACCTGGGATCGGGAAACGGAAGGGGAGGGGCGTGGTTGAAATTTAAAAAAAGCTTCATCTCGATTTCCGGCTAAACTACGAGTCATATATGTAAAGAAATTATATGGTAATGTTGTAGATAATGGAAAATATGTATAACTTTTGTATAAAGCTTTTCACATAACCCCATAAATAATGTAAAAAATTCAAGTAACAAAGTTTTTGGGTTTTTATTTTTATTTTGTAAATGTTTTTTTTTTTGCGAAATTTGGTGTAAACTTACCTTCTATGTCCAACAAATTTTCTTTTTTTTAAATTTTTTTTTTTCGTTATGATGACCTAATATCGAAAAAAACTTCTTCCTCTGCTTCCCCCGACGGGTATTAGAGGACTTCTCAATTGCCTTCTTAGTCCGAAAGCTGACGTTGTTGTTGGTGTAGATGCTGGTTCCAAGATACACGAAATTATCTACGACTTCGAAGTTATGATTGTCAACAGTGACGTGAGAGCCAAGTCGCGAGTGCGACCACTGTTTGTTTGATAACAGGAGATAAGTATTTCGTCTTGCCCCCGTTAACCACCGGAGGCATTTGCTTCGCTACCTTACCCATTCTGAAGAAAGCAGAACTAACGGAGCGGTTGTTATTCGAATTTTTTTCAAAAATTTTCAGGTTATGGGCTAATTTTGGGTATAACCGAACCTTTCACTCTTGCATTAGCAAGAATCAGAGCCGGGAAATACCTTAAGGTGTGGTAGAACTTTATTTTAAAAAGTCAACCAGATGAGCGGAATTCATTGTATTGGAGATCAAAGTCTACAGGGTTTGTCCGGAAAGTAATACCGACTGGATTCGGTAGAGGGCATTTCTAGCTAACGAACGAGCATCTGGTCATTTGTCTCCGAGCACAAACGAGTCAGGACAAACATTTTCGAGCGACGTGTTTCTGTGAGTGGTGCAAGCCGAAAATGCAGTGTTCGTTAGAGCAGAGGTACGCGATTAAATTCTGTGTGAAACGCAATAAATCTGCGACAGAGACGATTCAAGGGATATGATCAAGCAGGCTTACCCAGATGTAGCTTTAGCAAGAAGTCTGTGTTTCGGTGGCACCAGGTCTTTTTGGAGGGCCGGGAAGAAGTCGCTGATGAAGACCGTGCTGCGAGAGCTGAAGTTTTTTAAAGCATTGTAACGGTTGGTTCAATAAATTTTTTTAAATCGACTCAGTCCTATTACTTTTCGGACATTAAAGTAGTATATCCAATATTATACGTTCAGTTAATTTTCGTCAGCTATCGGAAACCTGAAAACCATAGGGATATGTGACATAGGGGTAGTATTGACCACATTTTAACTAGTTTTTGCATTAGTACATATTATTAACAGAAAAATAACTTCTCCATTATAGGTAGGTTGTTTAGCGACTTTAACGCCAGGGTGGGCAAAGAAGGTATCTTTGGCACAACGGTCGGTGAATTCAGCCTTCATGATGAAACATCTCCAAATGGGTTGAGGCTAAGTCGGTCCGCCCGTGCCCGAAATATGGTTATTTGAAGGACTAGATTCCAGTATAGATCGAAAAATCACCAACCAGATCGATTATGTTGTGATAGATGTATGACGCATCTCCAGTGTTTTAGAAATGCGTACGCTCCGAGGCCCTACTAGCATTGACTCGGACCAACAAACACAGTGAAGGTTCGACGTCGAGAAGCTGCAATCACAACACACAACCGAATAATTTTCTGCTTGACTGGCACTCCTGCTCTCTGAGAGCACTCGTCAGCAACTTGGTATAAGGGAACTGTGGGTGTCCATTTCAAGTTCCTAATGTATAGCTGCAAATGAAAGCATTGGTTTCGATAAAGGCAAAATAACAGTGTGCGAGATGGATAGATACCGGGAGTTGAAGAGGGAAGTGAGACGCATTTGCAGACAAAAAAAGACAGCTCGAAAATTCTATCAAAAGATGCGGCGACTAACAGAAGGTTTCAAGACCGGAGCATACTCTTGTAGACCTCCCAGAGGTGATCTAGCGACTGATGCGCACAGCATACTGAAAGTATGGAAGGAACACTTCTCCAGTCTGCTGAGTGGCAATGAAAGCATAACACCGGCCGTTCGATACCAAACGAAGTTTCAAACAACGCAATTGATAGGGAGATCATGCGACTTCTTCAATCTACTGCTGGAGAAAATAATTCGAGCTGAATAGAGAAGGAATAATCTTCTACAACAGTGTACAATTGTTGGCATACGCTGATGATATCGATATCATTGGTCATAACAACTGCGGCGTTAGTTTTGCTTTCTCCAGGATAGACAAAGAAGCGATGCAAATGAGCCTATAAGTGATCGAGGGAAATATCTCCTGTTATTAAACAAACAGTGTTCGCATTCTCGACTTGGCTCCATGTCACCAGCATTAACACCAACAACAGCGTCGGTCTCGAAAACCAACCCAGAATAACTCTTCGTCCTTCTATATGGCGCAGAGGCGTGGACGATAACAAAATGTGATGAGCCGGCGTTACGAGTTTTCAGGAGAAAGGTTTCGGAGAAGATTTATGGTTTATTTCCGCAATCGCAACGGCGAATACCGCAGTCGATGGAACGATGAGCTGTAGGCGACGATATTGACAAAGTTCAGGGAATGAAGAGACCGTTCGAATGGATGAAATCTAAAGTGAAAAGGAAGAACGACTGGGGCGCTAAAACCGCGTAAGCTGCGTCTACGCCAAATAAAAACAAGTTTTCACCTTATATTCAATTTGAGAGACACAGACGTACCGTTATTACAAAAACTGGCTCACGTAAACTTTGTGTAACACGTAAAAGTGTGTTCAGTAAGGTTTGCCATTTCATCATGTTACGTTGTTCGTACAATACTTAAAAAATATGCAAAATTGTGAAGAGCTCTTCGCGCAAAATACGGTCTTCTCCAATGAGCTCCATTTCAGGCTTAATGTCTTTTCAACAAGCAAAATGGTTTCTATTGGGCTGAGTGAAATCATAGTATTGCATCCCCAAAAATTTACCGGCTAGCTCTTTGTTCAAATCATAAATGTTATAAAATTATCTTTATAACAAAAAAAAAAGCACAGAACCGATTTTGACTATATTTGAATTTTGTTTTCATTTTAATACCACGTTGTTCTTGTTGGTAGACGCTTAATATTCCACCTATTTTCCACATTTCATTTACGCCTTTAAACAATAAAAAGACGGTTTACTTTTCTAAATATTCTGCATTTACTCTTCAATTAACTTTCCAATAATTTATGAAGAAGACGTCTCATTTCATTTAATTATATCAAAACCATCTTATAATTAGTGTTCAGATATGATAGCGTCTTGCTTCCTCAAAAATTGTGCCAAATTTATCAACTTGGCAATTTACATATTTTCTTTCAATATGGAAATAGTCATTTATAATTCCCTTTACATAAAAGTGGATTTAGGCCATACTTTAAAAAATATAGGGGTTTTGCAAAGCTATCAGTTATACCAAAACTTGTTGATGCTATCATCGCTGATCAAATAACTTTTTCCATTTATCCGATAATTTCGATTGAATTGAATTTAGAACAATTCAACTTCAAGTCAACCCAACTCTATTTTGGTATTACGATTTACGACGATATTTACGACTATTTTCAGTCAAAGTTTGATTGGTATTGCCAACCTAAAAAATGAAAATTTTTCAGATCTTTAAACAGTTGAAAAATTTTAGACGAAAAATCAAAACAATTTAATTTAGTTAAGTTTGATAATTACTAAAATACGCGTTAGCTTTCATTTATATTACGATGACAAAAATATTACAGTCAGAACTAATGCTGCGCATAAGAAAAGGCTTTCGTTATCACAGAAATCCATTCGAACTTCCTAATACCAAGTAAGCCAAAGCTTTATGACAATTCAAGGGCTTTTAACTAATGTTTGCTGCAAAATCAAAAGTTAATCCTCTTTTAAATGAAATTATTTTGTTTTTTACTATATTTTAAATGATTTTAACTTTAGGCTGAAGCAACCTACAATATCTATGGTTGTTACAAAACCGGCTTGTAATATTTTCAACACCATATTTGTGCGTGTTGATAAAACACTAATGACTGAAAAGCAGCAACGCTTCAAAAATTTAAGTTTATTCAAAAGTGTATCAAAGGTATATTGTAGGAGTAATAGATTGTATCACCTGTTTACGTTTGAGTTCAAATAGATTTGCTTTTTCTAATGTGCAGGTCATCCGTTTTGGCTTAACATTTTTGAGATCCTGATATAAATGAAAAATAATATCCAATAATTTTTCTTCTCTTCATAAGCATAACTGAATTGAATTCTTGAATTGAATTTTCAATTTCCAGTTGTTTAATTATCTATCAAATCTCCATTTAAGAGTGACAACATCAATGACACTTTGACGGGATGTAGTCGAACTTCTTAATGCCAAGAACGAGTTGGGTTGATCTAAAATTGAATTGCTTTAACCTCAGTTCAACTGAAAGGAGTTGAAACTGCAACAAGAGTATAAGTTAAAACTTTGGAATATGAGTGTTTTTATGTTTAAATATAATTAATGAAATGACCTTAATAATTTTCAAAAGTTATAAATTTTGTTAAGGCAAAAGAGGTTTAGAAAGGGTGCAGAATTTGCACAATTGCTTGTTAACCGTTAATAATTTTTGATGCTCTGGTCAACCCCACTGACACAGAGTTGAAAACCGTAATACCAAAAAAAGTTGAAGTTTGACAACTCTTCAACCGAATTTTTTTTACGGGTCGGGTTGAAAATCACAATACAGAATTCCAAAATCGAACCAAAATGCAGTTGGTTTGAAAACCGCGATAGGGGCCTTAATTTTAGTCTTCATATTGATAGCATGGTTTTGAAAGCAAAAGATGATTTCAGTTCTGTTAAACGTTGGACTAAAAAATTTAGAGATCTGTATGTTACTAAAAGTCTTTTTACAACTTTGGTTAGGCCTAAATTAGAATATGGTTCTAATTTATATATAATATGGAATCCTACTAACCAAATCCATTCTGACAAGTTTTTGAATTATTTGTCTAGCTTTTTAAATTTAAAAAATACTGTATTGCTTTCTCTTAATAAATATAATCGTATCATCTTACTAAAATGCAATTTTAAATCTTAGCTGTTGAAATTTTTGTTTCTGTAGCTGTTCTTATCATTATTACTGCCAGAAAGATTTTTTTTGAATTTGTTATTATGGATATAATCCATTAGAATTTCGTAAGAATTCCTTCTATAATTGAATAATATTTTTTTCTTTACTTTTCGTTATTTCGTTTTTTTTTTTTAGAGAAACTTCCGCATATTTCTTTTTCCTGATATTTTGCATACTCTTGTCATACTTTGACAAAAAATAATGGAAAATATTTCGATCAATATAATGTGATTCGTGAAATGAATTAAGTGGAATCGCTATTGACTGAAGCGTTTTTCGGCAGTTTGAATTTGGTGACTTGTTGTCGGTAACGTTTGGATTTCGCTGGTTGGTTAGGTTTCATATATGATTTTTTGTGTTATCGTTCATTTTTCTCACCAGCCACAATGTGATGCGAAAACAACATTTTTTTATAGCGTTCAAGTAGCATTTCTGAAATGCAAAATCGTCTTTCAACGTACATATAATTTAATATGTCAACCAATTTCCTTGGGTATGCATCCGGCTGTTATTTGAGGTGACAAAAAAATGCTGTTTACGCTTCAATTCGATGACATACGAGTATACTGAAAAACGCTTTCTAACGTATGTTCGGAATATTAGAACAATGGAATAATAATCAAGTTATGTCATCTCCAGTATGACGTTCAACAGTCCCTATGGAGCATATTACTCAACAATAATCTTCCACCTTCGCTTTTCTTTTTTGGCCAATCCCAGGTTACTGCCAGTTATGCTATAATATATTCACAAACTTGCTCTGTGTAATACAAAACACATACATAATACAGTGACTCAGATAAGTCTTTGCAGAAGAGCATAATTAAACAGATCTTGTTGTTCTTACTTACGGCTTAATTCCCATTTCTCTAGCATAACTGTTTTTAGTATCTTTTCTCGAATAAATTTTGTGTTCGCGGAAGTTATCTCCCATCCGCATTTTAACGTCATGAGCTGTATGACACTGACATGTTCAAAGAAAAACACTCTTCTTTCCACACCCGTTTTCGCACTGGAACACAAATTGTATGGACAAATAAAGAAGTTTGTCCATTGTGCCATCTGTTAGTAAAAGGTTTCGGGTCCACTGATCTAACTGAAATCTCACACCATGACGGAACCCTATCGTATTTAAATTTGGTTTGATGTTTTTAATTTGTAGTTTTTCAATTGGATCCTGCTGTACGATATACCGACTATACGATCTGAAAATTTTCTACTTACCTTCATAACTGAATATTATAGTCTCACAAAATGGAAAAAAAAACTCTCGTTTTTATGAATTGGTGAACCAAAATATGTTTATTTTTTTACCAATTTACAGTTAAAATAAGCTGTTTCTTGCGAACACCGCGACCATGTATAAATATGCATATTGTGATCTTGCGCACTGTCTCATCAGACATCTGGGAGTAAATTTCTGTCATGATGTTAGCGCTAAATATGCAGATGAAAGTGAAGATTCGACGTTTTTGCTGGTGAATTCCATTGTAATAATTTTACTCAGCTGAAGAGTCAGGTAAAATTTTTCCAACTAATAAATATGAATAAAGACATGCGTTTGCGAATAAACTAATTTGTGGTAATTGAATGGTCGAAAAGGCAGCAATGAAGTATTGGAAATATAAAAGAAAGTAAATAAATACGAAATCATTATAATTAATGTGTAAAGTAATTTTATACATATGGAGTTGGTTAGCAGATCTTGATGTAGTATATATGATTTTTTTTTTGTAGAAGAAAGACAGAAGCATTTTCATTGAGGGATTGGATATGCAACAAATCTCAATAATAGAACTCCCCTACATTTATTTTATTGACGTGTTGACCTTCAGTTGATGGTGATGGCCGTCTAGCACATGATTGGTGTGGTCAACGCGTTCTCGTCCCTCTTTGACGGATTTTAATTTGTACCAATCAATAACACGCAACACATAATTATCACCGAAGACCTTTTCCAACATTCTGAGCGTTTCGGCATTAGAAATTTGATACCGCATATAAAATTTAATGGAACTTCTTTGTTGAATAATTTCATTCATCATAAAAACCGTCGAATGCACTTTATGTACTTTAGAAAAACAGGCGTATACGAAATACTAATGGTTATTTTTATGTCACACTTGACACAGATGTCACTGACAGTCATACTAACCTAGAACAATTTTTCGACGAATGGGGTTTCACGCGAAATGTCCACAGTACAAACATGGGGTTAAAATTGGAATATTTGAAAACATACTTACATACATCTCTCACCAGCCTAAAAGGGGTGTGAAGGGCGTTACCCGAAGAAGCAAGAGACTGGAATTATTTTTTTTACAAATAACGGGAATAAGTTATCCAATATTCAAATTTACATAATTTGTATAAAGTGTTGCTGGAAGAATTCCTTCTGCCATTAATTTCCTCAGATGTAATTATCGAGTGATATGTATGTACAAGTATGCATATGTACATACATACATATGTAGGTATATCTAGAGCAAGTAGCGTAGTAGTAGACTGGGTTATCAGTTAATAATAAATCTGTAAATTTTTGATTTGAATCTCTATTATTAAAATTTTTTATAAAATTGTTTACAGCATAATTGTATACCTTTTTTAAAACAGAGAACAATGTTACCGTTTGGCGAATACTCTCATAACTCTGCAATTCACCTATCACAGGTTAATTACCCAATTCTGTTAAGGTTTCTTAAGGGCCTACTGACAATTCTAGCCTAAACTCTTATGTACTATGACTGTGTTCACGCGGGGACTCTTTCGTTGCTCAAACTGGATTTTTTGTAGATTGTAGATGTAGGTTGTAGATGAGGGGATGACGAGGGGACGACGGGGTAAGACGTTTGGAGCATGTTGCTTGTCTCAGGTGGCACGCTTTGTTTTCTTGTTCGTAACAGTTCGATGCTATGCATATCGTTTGCCTTTTTAGGTTATTTCCATAGTTGTAATTTCGCTCGGTTTCATACGAATATTTACAAGATGTTCGAAAACTTTAATTTTATCATATATTTTTGGATATGCGAGTACTTGTGCCTAACATGCAAATATGTATACAAATATCTATAAGAAATTTAAATATTTTAGAAAATGATGCATAAGGGCAAACATGTATAATGCAAAAATTATGTAAATGAAGTGTACAAGAATTTGAAAATATGCAGTGAAAGGGAATTCAGAAAATCGCCCGACTTTAGTCACCCGTAAAATATTTCGTAAATTGCAATTAGGTGGTAAGTGCCAGGTGTTATGCAATACTTAAGTGAAGTACATACATATGTATATGAAAATCCATCCAAGTCGCGCTCAAATTTAAAGGTTTAAGTGAATTCACGTCTAATGCAGAAATCATACCTCATCCGATATGTTCTGAAGAAATTAAATATAATGTTCGTCCAATCTTTTTCTTACGAAGGGATGAAGTTTTTGGATATAAATAAATAAAATGTCATTCGTTTCAAGGCAAAGGTTGTCCTTCTGGTTTTATTAGTTTACGTGTAATAAAATACTAAGATACCCATTAATTTGTCTCTTTGTGCTTTCATATGCCCAACATGTGTCCTTAACTTTTTGAGTTCAGTTGTTATGAGTACTTCGCTCTGATCTTAGTTTAAACAAATACAACTTGCAATATTACAATTTAACTAAAAAAATATAACAGCTTGCTATAAAAAGAAAACATTTCTCTACATTCAATGTACTGTTTCAATTTGAATGAATGCAATTTTTTTACATTTTATTTATTTCTTCTATTTGCTTCAGGTAAGTGTATATCTGTATGCATACGAGTATGTATCAATGCTTATTAGTTGTTTTTTTTTTTTGTTTTTTGTTTTTGGGGTGGTTGGTTTGTATTGCTTGAATGCATGTTGGTAGGATGTATTGTTTTTGGTATGCAAGTATGTATGTCACTAGTTGATCACACTATTTCTAATTGTATTTATATACTTTCCTTGCTTGTTTTGGTCTTTTTGTTTCATTGCTCAGGCTGCGTTTTATCTACTATATATTTCAATGTCAATGTGTAAATTAATTTAACTTATAAGTTTTAATACGGCTTTAACAGTAATAATAATTGCAATGCAGCGTGTCTAGACATGCAACTTGCTTTGTTTGCATGTTTTGGTAGGTAGGGTTGTTTAATGCCTTTTTGGTTTATGATTCTAATTTTTTTGGATTTTTTATTTTATTTTTTCTCAAATTCATTTATAATTCTATAGTGTAGTTTGAAGTCTCTTCGAGTCGCCATCGTCGTCGTTTTTTTCTTAAATAACCTGTACACTAGCGAGTTATTTGTATTCTATAGATATACATATTTATATATATATATATATATTTGGTTTTCATTAATTTACTACATTTTATTTAATTATAATTATCATGGGTTTTGTCGATTCTTTATATGTATTAAGTTATTTTCATGCATGTATGTATGTATGAATTTTGTATGTAGTAGAGTTAGTTCACCAGTTTTCAAATTTCGATTCTTATTATTAAAGTCATCACAGTTAGCGGAGCTGAAATTATGATTAATTGCTGAGGACATTAGTTGCATCATAACGACACATTAACAATATGTTCAAGTGTTTCTCTTTGTGTGTTCATCACGTAATAAGGTTGTGTGTATGTATGTACATCCTTCCGATGCTTTATCATATTGTTTCTCGTCGTAGTCGCCCTCGGTATTGCAAATGCAATAGTTGTTATTGCATTACTTGTTCTTGCTATGTACCAATTCGCTCCAAGCTTCAGTGTCATGGGGTATTTCCCTCAAAGAGCGCACGAAACTCGCCGCTTCTGGGCCTCGGCAAGCCTTCTCGTATCGTTTGTACTGGCCCCGTGAAACTTGATTCCGAGCCATGAAGCAAATTCTCCTTGATATCGATGTCGCTGAAAGTCCAATAGAAACATATTTGACAACAATATACTATGGAGATCAAAGCTCATCAGAGAAATGTGGTCATAAATTTAAATTTTGTTTTTGGCATATTTCATTCCTCAAAAGTTATATTGGAATGTATAAAAAACTTACTCGTCCTTGCAGTCGTCCGCCTCGGCTGCTAACGCATTCACTACTGCGGTTATAGTGTTTGATTCCGGATTACTAATTTGCTCATCCTTTTGTTGCATAATATTTGGATTCTTTCCGATTTTGTTCAAGCGCTCTGCAGCAACGGTTTCCATAGTTTTGCGCATCAATGGATATTGATCCAAAACACAATTGAAGTGATCCACGCTTAAAGAAAATAAGTTGCAATACGTTTCCGCGCGTACACTGGCTACTCTCCTTGCGTTCGTCAATAGACAGATTTCACCGAAATATGAGCCATCAGAAAGTGAAGTCGCAACCTAGGAAACCAAAAGCGCTTATCATTTTCATATAATGTACAGTAATACAGATTTTAAATATGTATCTACATTCATATAAATTGGTTAGTTAAGAAAGAGAAATGTAGTCAAGCTTGCCACATACGGTATGTACATGCATATGTATACGGTAAGAATTTGGCAGATTTTATTTTTTGCAAGCGAATGAAGATTTTGAAAACAGTTTGCTGTCGACTGCCATCATTTGATGCACTTCGAGCTGATCAAATATGAACGCAACAAGTCACGGCTACCGAAACCGCAGCCCAGTTGAAGTATTTTTATGAAAACATACACACATGTGCAACCGTATTTTGATTCTACCCAATCGGAATTTTGTGATTTGTAATCAAATTCGTTCCCAAATAAAGTGTTTTTGTTGAAATGTGAGTATTATTTACTAATAAATAGCGAAAATTCCATCTTTTCATTAATTTTTAGTTAATCATTTTCAGAAAAGAGCACCAAATCTGTTGCAGTTCATGGAGGTAATGCTGCTTATCTTGCCGCTGGTTGTTAATATAATTTATTTTTCTCAGATATGCTGAAGTTTTCCAAGAATGATGAGTATCCCTAACATAATAACTTCCAACATTGCTGAAGTTGCATACAAGTAACTAAGTCTAAGTGAACTTCAGCTTAGTTTATTCGGTTTCTTCGAATACTGCAAGTTGAATTATTTCGGAATATTTTTATACTCTCACAACATGTTGCTAAAGAGTATAATAGCTTTGTTTAGCTAAGGATTGTTTTATCGAGTTGAATTTCGGGTGACCGTCCGTCTGTTCGTGCATTTAGTAAAATTTTAAAAATCCTGATGAAACTTGGAACATATGCTCCTAGGCAACCAGGAGAAGTGGGTATTGTAGATGAACGTAATCGGACCACTGACACGTCAATAAACGAAAACCTAAAAAATGGCCATAATTAAGAACTTCATTAAGACACATAACTGTAATGTGAGGCAAGGGATCAGTTTGTATGGCAGTACGATGGACACCTGTTGGCTAAAATGTATTCAAAAGTTGGTTAGTCCCGCCTCCTAAATGATACTTTCAAACCTCGAAAGCTAAATTAACCAAACTTTTTTATATGCTGTGAAAATGGGTAAAATCAGATTATATTCACGCCTTCTCCCTTAATAACAGATACCTATGTTGAAAATTGCTAAAAATGTGGTAAGTCACTTGATAAATGCGATACACCAATAGGACTTTATAGCAGACTGTGTAAAAATTGGACAATGGGCGTGGCACTACCCACCTTCAGTTGAAATCGCATATCTCAGGAACTACGGAACCAATTTCAACCGTATTTGGTCTATGAGGTTACCCAATATTTTTTATCATTGACTGTAAAAAAGGATGAAATTCAATAACAACCACGCCTACTTTTTGTATAACAAACTTTTAAGGTCTGACAGATTCTTTCACTTTACAGTATGCAAATCAGACATGAATTAAGTTATCACAGTGAAACTATTCACAAACAGCGTCCTAAAGGTTTTTAATCTCATACCCATAAAATGTCGAAATTGGACTACAAAATTTCAAGAACCCAGACACCAAATATGTGGGCACCAGTATATATGGTTGATTTTTTACCAAACATATTGGTTAATCTGTGACTTTTTGTATTGAAATTCGGGCAAAATATTTCTGTGAGAACAGCATGCCTTTACGCCAAAAAAAAAACAACAAATTGGTCAGATTGGACTACTATTCCATATACATAGCTGCCAATCAAACTGATCGAACAAAATCAAGCTAAAGAGCTTTTTATACTCTCTACGCTATAAAGAATACATTTCTGGAGGTTACACTGAAGTTAACTTTTTTTATTGTTTAAAAATGAAAATATAGAAGTTTCAAGTAGATTGTGGAAATACCTCTCCGTTCGCCATAACAATATCAACCACACCTTCCTGAATAAAATACATTTTGGTTCCAATGGTTCCTTCCTTTATAATAATATCACCTATAAGAAAATATTAGAAGTTACTGAATGAATTAAAATCGCTTTACATTGCTTCTTTGAATGAACTTTTTTGAGCATTTTGTTCATATATAACTAATACATACAATGTACTTAAATTATCTCATCTTACCGGGTTGAAAAACTTCATATTTTAGTTTCGTTACGACATCAGAAACAAAGTTTGAATCAGCATTTGCAAAAAAAGGCACAGACGCAACGAGAGATCTGTAAATGAAAGGAATTCATAAATATATGTACTATATATAGTATATTAGATTTGGATGAATCGAAAAATACAGAAATAAGTTTAATATAAATAAAAAGTGTTAGAATATAAATATATTGTACACTAGTGTATTTACACTGCTTACACAATGCCATAATAACTACTCAAACAGTAGCTGATTCAAACTATACCAGATGCTCAAGCAAACAGGCAACACTTGCGGTGCAACCCTGCGCTAAAATGTCTTCTGATGTGTGCGTAATAGTGCTATGATTCTTTCTTAGTGGCAAAAATTCTGTAGGTCAAAAAGCATTGTTTTTGTTTAATATAAATTAAACTATTGATTTTAAACCTTAAGTTGGAGAAATACAAAGAAATACGAGAAATTCGTATTTTCGTTTGTCATTTGAACTATTCACAATAGTAAAACTGATCTAAAATATGCACCGCAGATAGCGGCTATAATTACACATTAATGAGGTATTCGCATACTCTCTAGCAGGAATTCAACTTGATTGTTGTTGTTGCTTTTATATGAAATTTTTGTGAAAAGAGAGCAGATGCGAGCAGAGAACTGGCGAATCGAAGACAGCTAATATTTCTAGAAAAACAGGATTCTCAATAATAATAATATATCAAATCTTATATACAAAAATAAGTTGGGGTTTTGTCTGTTCGTTATAGCTGACTAAACCATTATATGAAATGAAAATGGCCTGAACCACTTTGAAGGGAAACAAATGAGGATGGTTTGTAAAAAAAGAAAAATATATTCATTTTTAACCGACTTACGAGCGTACATTTCCAAAAAGTGACTTTTTCATACAATATTTACTTCTTTACTTTTTTTGTTTTGTCTTCCAATTGATTTCTTTGTAAATTATTTGAATCGATCAATTTCTGTTGTTTGCTTTCTTTATTTCGGCTATTAAAATGGTAAATTATTGAAAATTATTCAGTGAAATTTTTAAGTGTGTTTCATACAAAGTGATCAATTACAGATTGGAATTTGTAACGATGTCACGAAGAGGTCGCGCTAATATCAGTCGACGTTTTTTTTGCCATCAACATATAGTACGAGTACATTGGCAGCCGAAAGCACATGCAAATTGGCCATAGATTACGAAATTAATTAATCGCGTTCAATCAGCAAGCACGGCTTTTCAAACAACAGCTACGATGCTTGATGGATAGTGGTTACACCGGATCAAATTCATGAAATCATTTGTGCGGAAATTCCTGATATAGAGATATGTCAAGAATTATACGAAGTGGTGAAAACCAATATGGTTCATGGACAACCAACCGGTAGATGGGCATCCAGGTGTGTTCTCAAGTAATGCCTTAGGACGAATTTGCACAATCCACCCGAAAAACGACGATTGCTTCTACCTTCGGTTGCTATTGATTAATGTACGCGGTTCAACTTCATTTGAGTCACTGCGTACTGTGAATGATCCGGTGTGTGCAACTTTTTGAGAAGCATGATAATCACTCGAATGCAAATGATGGACGATTCGTTAGCTACTTCGCATGCCACTGAAGTTCGCACACTTTTCGCGATGATCATTTCAACATATCAGCCTTCAAATCCGCGTCAATTTTGGAATACGAACAAAAATGACATTGCCGAAGACATTTTACATCGTATTCGTTAAGAATTGGAAACGGGAAAATTCCGATCGTCTTGACAATAAAGACGAAGCCGTGAATTATCTAGTGGAATTTCTAAATTCTTTAGAGAGGCTTGGTATGCCGAGGCAAAATTTGCGCCTCAAAATTGGATCTGTCATTATTATGTTTTCCAATCTTCATGCGCCGAAACTGTGTACCCGACTGATTGTGACGCAGCTATTGAATACACGGGGCCAAATTCCTTGTTTCTACGAATTCCTTTGAGTTCCAACGATTTGCAATTTCAGTTCAAACCTATTCAGTTTCCAGGGAAAATTGCATTTGTGATGACAATCAACAGGACAAAAGGATAGTCGCTAGAAGTGTGTGGCATAAATCTCTAAATGCCATGTTTTCCACACGGCCAGGCGTTAGACGAGTTAGATACCCATCTTCTCTGCACATTTACGCACCGAAACAGAAACCAAAAAATATTGTTTATCAAGCTGCGTTACATTGAAAAAAAAATGTAGAAAAATCGCAAACAAATAATTTTCAACAGAATATAAATTCAACTTTCTTTTCATTTAAAAACACATAATTTCACGCAGATATTGGTTGGTGTACAATTGAACAAAGTACATAAAGAGTTAGCAATTTCCTTCAGTATTGCATATCACTAAACTTGTTGTTGGGAATTTAACTACATTCATATTAATTCCTGATCACTTACCTACAGTTGTAATTTATTACATCCTCTCGCAGTTTTTCACTCAGTTCCCCAAGTATACATTCTTCGTCGAAAAACTTTCCTTGATATCGATGCTCGAAATACTCAGTAATTCTTTGGCGCATGTCACGTGGTAGCTTCCGATAGGCCATGTATTCCTCCACCTGTTTCACCTTTTCACGATATTGCCGCCTGCTAGAATCCAAGCTCTGTATCAAATTGGTCGCATGACCTAAGAAGAGTGCATAACATGTGGCTCCTGATATCATCGAAAGCATTGTCAGCCACATATCCGTCAATGACTGCGGTGGGAATCTACAAAAAAAAAGGTATATTCACAGTTTTTATGGATATATAGGGACAAACCTGCCATAGCCAATACACAGCATATGAGACATCGCCTTAAATAAAGCCCATGAATACTGCTCTAGCCAATACGACTCCTTAAATCAAATCACGACATCAAATTATATTTTCGTAACAACAAAAAAAAGAGCAAAAAAGTGGGGGACAACAAGCAAAATGCTCTTTGGAGGGTTACCTGCAACTCGTTAATCGATACCCATGAGTTCGATGGAAAACCTTGTAGCATTGGCACTAAAAACTGCAAACAGCCGCTCCAATGGCCGATAAGTAGCATCATACAAATCAGATTGAAGATCCTCATAAAAACAGATGCCATATTAAGGAACTGAAAAGATGTACATCAATCCAAAACCCTTCGTAAGCAAATGAACTTATGCATAATTCATTGTTGTACAACATTAAGTACAAGTGAAAAATGTGAAAATACAAGAGTTAAACACAGTAATTACAACTGAACAAGAAAAACTAAATAAATAACATTCTAGAAATGCTATGCTCAAGTACTAATATTCTGCCCTTCGCACATTTATTCCACAACAAAAAAACACACATTTGCAACAATTAAGTAGTTTCTTTTAGCGAAAATATTTTTACCAATAACCAAAAATGTTGTAAATGCATAAATTTAGCATTTGAGCAAAACATCAGTAGTATCATCACAAACAATTTTGCCGTATACATACATATCTACTTATTAAATAGGTTGCTGTAATGGAACAACGAGCCTCTAGCTTTATAAACAGTTGATTAATTCACATTGACCTTATTAAATGTTATCAATAATTTAAATACAAGAAAGTGACCTTTTTGGGAGCTAGAAAGCGCTATTGTCGAAACTCGTAACTATTGTCAAAATATATGTGCATACATATCTAAACCCAAAAATAAGTATTTGTTCAGTTAAAATAAGCCTCGAACAGTTCTTAACCATTAAAATTATTCTTAAACGGTACGGGTACAAATTTACAAGTGTGCAGAGAACTATTTAGTTGTAAAGACATACTTATAAATAAATTATATGAGCACTTATTGTATCTATATATACATATGTCACTGATGTCCTCTAAGTCCAAATTTTTAAATTTTACGCAGAGTTGAGAGCTAATTATTTGCATTGAAAGATTTAATGAATGCCTCAAATATGATAAATGGTATATTAGTCCTTTCTGAACTCCTTAATTTGCTTATAACAGCAATCGTTCGTAAATAGTTAACTAAATTCCGTACAGGTCATATGAGCACTAAAAATCATGAACGGGCGTTCAAAAGAGGTTCTTACGGAAAAAAGTGAAAAAGTACTCAGAACGATTTTTCGAGGAAAAAGTTTTCGAACACTTTGAAGACCACTATATTCGTTATCTCGGCTTCGATAGCAATCTTTTCCGGTTTTCCTTAAAATAATACAATCTTTTCAGTCCATGAAACAAAACTGGTGTCAGGTGTCCTTTTAGTTGAAAAACGTGGCAGGGTAAGATCTAGACCGATTTCATCCTTTGTGCCTCCGAACCTCATTATGCTTGAGAAAACATACTTTTATTTAGATATCTCAGATATTAACTAATATACAAGGTGCGTTCCAATGTAAACAGAACTTTTTGAATCTAACGCCCCCTAGTGGCGCCATCTACATGTCGACTAGTGCGTTAGAATCTGCTATCTTTATAAATTGTCCAGTGAGATTGTCCAGTTGTCATGACATTTCATATATTCGAAGTGAAGTTATTGCGTTTTAAGTGTCAGTATGTTTGTGTTATCGGTGCGAAAATGAGCTACGAACAAAGAGCAAACATTAAAAATTGGTGAAACTTTTACCGAAACGTTTCAATTGATGAAACAAGTTTATGGCAATGATTGCCTATCCCGTAGCAGAGTGCACGAGTGGTTTCAACGTTTTCAAAGTGGTCGTGAGGGCATAAACGACGATCAACATGTGGGCCAATCAAAATCCATGATCACCGAACTCCATCGAAACTGTGCGTGAATTCATCAAAAATCAGCCGAAGTCATCATTGAAATTCATGCAAACAGAAATGAACATCTCCAAAACATGGATTTATCGCATTTTGACCGAACATTTGGGCTTACGAAAGGTGTGTGCACGGTTTGTTCCGCACAAAATGACTGACGACCAAAAATTGCTCAGAATCCGACATTCGAAGGACGATTATTTGATCAAAAATCACATTTTAACCATTGACCACTGCCCGTATTCACCTGATATGGCACAGTGCGACTTCTTCCTTTTAGGAAAAATGCATTTGCCCATGAAAGGTAAGCGTTATGCAGACGTAGAGGTCATTCAAAACGCCATTCAAAAGGCTTGCACCAGTATGCCGGCCATACCGGCCAACGAGCTAAAACACTCGTTCGATTTGCTCTTAGACTGTCCAAATTACTGTATTGAAGCAGATGGAGACTATTTTGAATAAAATAAATTGATTTTGCCGAAAAAACCATTTGTTCTGTTTGTTTTTTAAGTCCTGTTTACTTTGGAACGCACGTTGTATGTATGTACATACATACATATATTCGTAACATTCATATCATTATATTGATATGCGAAACTAGGGGCGAATTCCAATTTCATTCATTTTAGTATCAAATTCACATCATTTATTTGAAGTTCCATATTTAGAAATCTTAAAATTTAGACATTTATATTTCAGAGAATTATAGCAGTTATAATGTGATATATATCAGTCTTTCTCGGGCGTGGTTCTTAGTAACACTCAATACTCTTTACAAATATACTTATATGTATGTAAGATCAGTGACAGACCTATAAGCTGTTGACGCGTATTTTGATTAGAAAGTGAGCATAAGAAAAAGGTATGAAATCAAGGTTTGCAAATAAAGTACCTACCTATTTATTTTCACTAAAAACCTTAAAACAATCCCAAAATATTTACATATTACTGACAAGCATTTGTAATACAATATTTGAAAAAAGAAAAAAAAACGTAAGCATTGTAAAAGCTACGTTAGGTGCGCTTTCGTAAGCTTAAAATAAATCTATTTTGGAAATTTAACAGTTATATGTACATATGTATGTATGTATGTACAATGTCGCTTAAATTAAGCTGCACAATAAAAGCTTGGTGGATCACGGCGCTGCGCAATTACATGTAATAATTACAATACAATAAAATACATAAAAACGAGACTTATGCAATATTAATATGTACATACGTTCATTACATACGATATATGTATACGTAAGTATGCAGTATGTAGTTGACTTACGCTGGGAGCAAATTGTTTGAATATTAGCAAAAATCAACAAGAGCATTTTTGTAATGCGCGTAAGCGTAAATTTGGTAAACAGAAATATGAATGATTTAATTATATGTATGTATGTATGCACGTACACATGTATACAGCATATGTATGTGATGAAAGGAAAGAAAAAAAGTGTTACACGGATTCGCGGACTGATTCCCATTTTATGGATAATTCAATTAAAGCATGTAAAGAGTTTTTATGAATCGAAGGCGAACTGGATCGAACAGAAATGAACTGAACCCAATGAAAGCATAACGTAAAGCATTAAAAATCCTTTGTACAAAAGCGTAACTATGCATACGGCTGCGTAAAAGGTATGTTTGTATGTAAGTATGTGTGGAAATGTATGCTTTTGTACACATGTTTTATACAATAAATTAATTGTGTGGCGTTAAGTTACACAACTTATTTTCTTGGTTTTTTGTGTAAGCGCTAATTGTATATGGGTAAGTACATGTCTGTACATACATATGTATGCACATACTTTGTGTGTGTTTAAACGAAGCAAAAGCATTTATAAAGGCTGGTCATGGTCTTTAACGAACCAACATTACCCCAAAAGTCGATGCCACCACATTCCGATTCTACAATCATGGTTTTTGGCAGTACATACATACATATGCGTTTGTTTGTATGCACTACTCAGCACATTAAATTATTAAGAATATATGTATGTACATATGTGCATATGTATCCATGTGTGTACGCTGTTCGAACTTTGAACACCGCCTTGGGGAATAAATGTTGTGTTTCATCGCCACGCCACCAATAATATACATTCTTAGAATAAGTACTGTGTGAGTAAGTAAGTGCGTTACAAGTAAAGAAGCAGTTGTAATTTGTATGCATCAAAATAGGTTTTCATCAATCTAAAAGGCAGACTTAGTAAATATTGTGAAATCAAAAGGAAGCAATCATGTTAACTAACAAAATCAAATTCGATACTATTTAAAACAGAAATAGGGTAAACCATTCCTCGTTAGTGATTTAATAATATTTAACTATGTATAATAGCAATCAATTAATCAATCAATCATAATGAATTAATCAATCATGGGTTGCATTTAAAAGTTGTTGAATATTGTTGGTTGGGTTACCTTCAAAATGAGGTTGCTTTTAGTCAAGCCATCTTTGTCTTTTCTATGCATTCTCCCTCTTCGATCAGCACTTTTTTTTTGCAGATTCTGCAGAATCTAGAACCATACATACACATAATCCCCGATAAGCTAATTTTCTTGTTGCATATTTCTCGTTTATTAATTTAAATAGAATAATTAAATATTTATCATATTGGCATATATGTATGTATGTATGTATTATTTTCATTTGTTTCTGACAAAAGTGATGTTGGCATCGCAATTCTCAATTGAACATAAGGCAATGCTACTTTAAGTGTTATCTTTCTTTAAGTGTTCAAACATACAAAGTGTGGTTTCGAATTGTTGTTGGCTGAGCATCTGACTGCTCTGCTCCGTTTTACATAAAAATTAATAACCGGTGGCTTGTTTCTACTACGTATGTATGTATATGTGCAAATATTTTGAAATCATACATAAATTTGTGTTCTGTATTGTATTGATATTCTTGTACACCCATTTCAAAAAATATCTGCGTAAATTTCTTGTATGTAAGTATGTAAACAAATACTTCTACTAAGTTTATTTGTTGTTTAAGTTCCCTGTTGAATATCTGTTGAGGACATAATTGAGCCTCAGGTTGAACCAACTATGCAACTACGGTAATAAGTATCTGCTCAGTTCTTGGCAATTTGCATTATTTTTCTTGCGAAAATTACAAAGATGGGTTTATAAAGGCAGCATAAGATCTAGAACCCTTTTAAAATGTTTCGTACGAATGTCTCTAAACGATCACTTAGAGTGATGTTTGGCAATACTCTTGAAGCACTTGTAGGAAACATTTTTTTCTTATAAGAGTATTTGAGTAAGTATGTAGATAAATCAGTTTTCACGTTCGAAATGAAAATAAGAAGGAAGAATATCGTGTCAAAAGTTTAAAATTTTGTTTTTTACATGTAAGTGTATTTATATATTTGCTTTTAGTTAATATTTGTGTAGTGATTAGTCACAGGAATCGGTACTGCCACGCCTCGATTAACTAGTTTCTTTATTATGTTTCGTTCATGATAGGAAACTCAGATATATGTAACTCCTTTCATGACGTTTTCGATATACGCTAAAAATTACATAAGGAATATATAATTTAAGCAACCTATTTTAAGAAAATATGTATGTATGTATGTATATGCTTGATAAAATAATATGAAACATTTGAAATACAATATTCTGATATATGTATATGTAAGCTAAGACATGGTGAATATTAAAAATACTGATAATAAATAATTATCACTAACGATTATTTAAAAACACGTTTTTACTTTTTAATCGCAGGCTACACATTACTATAATTATTACATTTTATGCTGCACAAGGGAGCCTATAATTTTATTATGTTTAATAAATAACACTACCCAACAAATCTCCAGGAAACATTTGCGAATGATATGCTAAGAGGTATGCGCGGTATTTGAGGTGTCCTGATTACAAATTTGAGTTCAAAAATTTGCCATCACGTACAGCTGTTTTTGTTTTTGTCATTTTAGCAATTGATGCTTGTTGGATGCTCACAGCACTTGGCCACAACACAAGAAACATTACGTGTTAGGAAATTTTTACTATAATTTTCTGTTTTAGCAACCCAAAATTAGCAAGAAATAACCTCTAACATCACAGTCGCCAAATGAATGCAAAATAGTGTTATTGATCTCCGAACAAAGATGAAAGTTCTACACAAAATTCGATTGTGCGAATATACTTAATTAAGAATATTAAGTTATTATAAAAAATAGTACAACCATTTTTGTTCGAATTTAGGATTCTTGAAGAAGAAAATGCTTAATATTTCAACAGGGTTTGACGCAGTTTTGCTAGTCGGAAAATGTCCCTTTAACAATAAAAAAAATTATTTTCAACATATTTTCCACTACACCGAACGATAAAATAGTGTCTAGGGATTACTTTTGTAACAATTTGACAATTTTACTGTTACTGTGCGCAAACACCAGTCAAGGCCTAGTAGGCAACTATGTAACTTAGCTTTATCTACGAGCACAGCATTAACAAGGAAACGAAATAAGTAAACGACAATTAAGTTTATATATATGTATGTACATATATTACCCTAATTATACATATTACCCTAATTATACATATGTATATACATATATATTGCGATTTTAGAGAGACCCAATTAATAACCGAAACTTACAACTGGCAGTTCAAGCTTTAAATGGTGTTATGAGATTTGAAGATGGAATGTTGGTAGTAATGTTATTTGGCTATCGTATAACCCACTGTAAACTACTTTTTATAAATTTTATATAAATACTTAAGTATTGAAAATGAAAACAAATATTAAATGGGATATCAATTGTCGACGAACAAAAAACCATGATACAAAAGCAAACATCATTTATGGACGTAATAAAAATTGTTGGCATTATGGAAAGTATATTGGGCACAATTACTATGCTCTTCCACATTTTTACTGAACTCTACAACAAAATAAAATTATTTAAAAATTCCTTCCTTCCTAATATATTTCATTATGCGTTTTTTACTGTAGTGCCTCCATGTTTAATTTGAGGCGTGGCACTAAGAGATGATAGCAAGTTGACTGGCATTCTCAATAATCCTAACACATAGGGTATGACTGTTTTGATATGCGCTTAAAAGTTGTGTATTAGTCCTATTCCAATCAATACATAAATATCTAATACGAAATGTATAATACATACATATTCAATATAGAACCATATGTGATTAGAACATTAGGAATGCTAACAAATTACGGTTTATAAATCGAAATCAAATTGTGAATACTTACATATACCTCCTCCCATTGTGAGACATATCGCACAAGCCTGGACAGACGTAGCAACCTAACCAAAGAAAGTAACTTAGCTAGACGAAGAATACGTAGAGCACGTCCGGCATGAAGTATTTGAAAAGAATCGGAGAAATCCTATAAAATTGAATATGTCGTTAAAACTTCCTTTCCATTAAAGAGAAAATATTTTCCTTTACTTGATTGAAAATCAAAAAAATGTAGTCAAGTGGGATTGACGATATTAAATCCAGAAAAAACCATGTTTTTAAATAATGCTTGGCTATAAGCTTAGGGTCCAGAATAACCTGTTCTGCATTGTCTTGCTGCATTATACCTGTGATGAAGATATATAATAAGTATTACAATGTATATACTATATGTGCATTTATGTATTTTAGTTTTTAAGAAATATGTATTACTTAGTTTAAACTTACAGAATATTTCAATATTTATTCACGTCGCCTTAAACAATTAAGGTAAGTCACTTTACCAAATCGTCTTGATATAAGTAAAAATAAATTATTTTCATCAAATACTGTTGCAAATTAAACAGTGATATTTAGTCTGAAGTTTACTTTGCTAATGATAAACCTGAAGTATTTAACTATAAGTACATAGGCCGGTTACTAATCACAAGGCGATGGCCTCGGTTGTTTCAGTTTCAAAAATAAGTATAATTTTAAGTAAATTTTTGTTGTTTGCGGTTATGGGTTAGAGCCTTTGTAAGTATTAGGGGCGCTTGAAATATTGAAGAACTTGTTATTGTTGTTGCTATTGGCACAAGGCCTTAGTTTCATAAAGATATCTACCCTAAAGCGGCTTGCGGTGATTCAGTTTTATCATTAACATAAGCCCTCGAGTGGTATAAAGCCTTCAAAGACAGTCGATAGATCGTTGAAGACATGCCTTGTTCTGGACGGTCTGCGACCTCTTCAACTGGGAAGGTACCGCTGCCCAGCTGGTTATTGTCCTCGTTAGAGTGAAGGCTGACATCACTGCCGTCCAAGAAATGCAATGGATGGGTTAAAGACTTAGGCGAGGAGGTCTTTGTAGCATTTACTACAGTGGTCATATAAAGGAGCGCAAATTCGGTGTGGGATTAGTGGTGGGAGAGACTCCGTCGCCGAGTACTGTCATTCACCCAGGTGGATCTAGCTACAATCCTAGCTACTATCCGTATCTGAGCGAGGTTCTTCAACATATCGCTGATTTGCGCCCACGTCCTGATGAAAGAGAACGACGAGGATGTGACCAAGGACGCCTTATATGAGCGCTTGGAGCGAACCTATGAGAGCAGCCCCCGCCACAATGCCAAAATCGCGCTTGGCGACTTTAGCGCCAGGGTGGACAAGGAAAGTATCTTTGACGCAGTCGGTAAATTTAGCCCCCACGAGGAAACATCCGCAAATGGGTTGAGACTGATCGACTTCGCCGGGGCTCAAAGTATGGTCATCTGTAGTACTAGATTCCAGTATAGAAAAATTCATCAGGTTACCTGGCTGTCTCCGGATCGAAAAGCCACCAACCAGATCGATCATGTTGTGATAGACGGAAGAGACTTATCCAGTGTTCTAGACGTGCGTACACTCCAAGGTCCTAACATCGCCTCGGACCACTATCTTGTTACAGCCAAGAAACGCACCAGCCTCTGTGCAGCAAAAAACGCACGTCAACAATCACAAGGAAGGTTCAACGTCGAACAGCTGCAATCACAACAGACAGCCGAACGATTTTCAACTCTGCTTGTACGCCTGCGTTCTAAGAACACTCATCAGCAACTCGGTATAAGGGAACTATAGGACGGCATTTCAAGCACCTTACGTACAGCTGCAAACGAAACCATTGGTTTTCGGAAAATGCAAAAGAACTGCTGGTACGGGGTTGCGGTGTCGCATCGGAGAGAAAACAGATTGCCTACCTCGCAACATTACGATCGGCCACAATACGTGCCGATGATTTTCATCATGCGCCAAATCTTGGAAAAGACCCGTGAGAAGAGAATCGACATACACCACCTCTTCGTCGATTTCTAAGCTGCTTTGAACAGCACGAAAAGGAACTGCTTTTATGCCGCGATGTCTGAATTTGGTCTCCCTGCAAGACTAATACGGCTGTGTAAACTGACGTTGAGCAATACCAAAAGCTCCGTCAAGATCGGTAAGGACCTCTCCGAGCTGTTCAATACCAAACAAGGTTTCAGACAAAGCGACTCTTTATCGTGCGATTTCTTTAATCTGCTGCTGGAGAAAATAATTCGAGCTGCAGAACTTAATCGGGCAGGTACAATCTTTTATAAGAGTGTACAGCTGCTGACGTACATATGCCAATGATATTGATATCATTCTCAACATCCGCGCCGTTGGTTCTGCTTTCTCCAAACTAGATAAGGAAGCAAAGCAAATGGGTCTGGCAGTGAACGAAGGCAAGACGAAATATCTTCTGTCATCGAACAAACAGTCGGCGCACTTGGCTCCCACGTCACTGTTGACAGTCATAACTTCGAAGATGTATATAATTTCGTCTATCTTAGAACCAACATTAACAGCAACAACAATGTCGGCCTCGAAATCCAACGCAAAATAACTCTTGCCAACAGGTGTTACTTCGGACTGAGTAGGCGCCAACTCGGCTATAATCGCGTAAGTGGTGTCTACGCCCGTAAAGAAGAAGAAGACGTGTTAGAGAGATGACAAGAGAGAGAGAGAGATTGATTTTGGTGGATATTTTGGGTATGAAACACGTTTTTCCTCGACTCGACAACCCGATAATGTTACAATATTTTTCAAAAAGTGTACCGTAAAAAATTATTTTTGGACATGCTTGAGCTCGAATTCCGGATTTCATGGATTTTACACGATGATAATGCACCATCGCATTGCGCCATGAATGTGACCGAATTTGAAGCCAAAAACCCAATGAATACCATCGATCAATCATCGATCAAATTCACTGAAGGAGCTGAAGGCCTTCTCAAAAAGTCATTATGAAAAGTTTTTCGAGGACTGGAAAAATCGTTGGTATAAATGTATTACATCTGGTGGGTATATTTATGAATAATTAGCTATTTTTTGATTTATTTACATTTTCCGGTTACTTTTTTGTCACAATACTTGTATGTTTATTGAAATAAATTTTCATCGTGATGTACATACATATGTGATTATACTATATATATCGTATATAGATATAAGAACGCTTACTTCTGTATTGTAATGAGAGGGTCTTAACTCACCTGTTCTAAAATTGACTACAATATCTATTAAAAAAATTGTATCACTTAGGCAGTTGAAGGCAATCCATCTTGTGCTCAGATCATCGTTAAAGAATGATATTGCGACTGGCAGGATTATAAGATTTGCTACTAATAATAAAAGCATACAAAGGTCCCAATAAAATCTAAAATACAATATGCAGATACGATTAATAATGAATGTTTTAAACACATTTCTGTGTGAATACAAACCTGAATGAACTACAAGGATGAATTACCCAGTGTCCGGAAGTTTTTTGGCGAATTCTTTCTTTGACTAGCGCTTTCCGGCTGCCGAATAATTTCATAGCCAACCGATTGTCTGTCGGTTGAAACCATGATTGCAATTGACTTTTTAGGAAATTCGCAGAAACTTTTTCGGAAACGACGGGGATGGTAGGCATTGGCTCCTCTTTCGGAGTCCCGTATAACGACACGTCATCAAAGTGAACCTATTCATAATATGCAAATGCAATAATAATTATTAATTAATTCATGAAGAGGTAGAGATTTACTTAATTATAACTTAAAATTATGTAGAATTTCGACAAAATAAAAACAAATTTGTGATGTATGAGATTTTTAAAGATTTTTTAGATACGGTAATTGATTGTGGATGTGATATGGATGGACCCTGCAATATTAACGTAAAATAAACCTTTGTTCTTGCCATTTCGTTTCCTTGGTCGCATATTAATAAAGCCTCATCATCGAATGCAGTTACTAGAGAATCGGTGCAGGTATTTTCGAAAGATATACGTAAGTCGTTCTCATTCAAAACGGAGCAATATGAACAGCGTACAGATTCTTCACTGTCTCCATGAATTAATCTGAAATAAGCACATTGAGCCAATGAAATACAACAAATATAGAATTGAGAATGTGTTATGTGGTGTAATTATGCCAATTAAGACAATTTGTAGACCTTGCAGACGTGTGATATACTTTTATGACTATTGTGCGACTTATGTGCAATATTCTGTTTATAATACATTCAGATATGAGCGTACAAAGAAGTGTTTGTAGTGTGTAAAATATAATTTGTAGATTCTACGATATATATTAGATTGCACATAATGACACACATGCGAAAATAACTTGAATACATAAGAATTTTATTCAAACTGTTCGCCCACAAATATTGCCTCTAAGGGTTTGTTAAGCTTGTTGAAGAAGGAACAAAAATATCCTTTTAATAAGTTATGTTAATTAGAACAAATTAACGCCAATTATAGTACTATCTTGAAATGAACAAAACCGGGGCAAAAGGTACTTTGAGATGTTGACAACACTTTATGCTATACAAGTAAAGAATTCGATATTCGTTATTCGACGAAATAATATATCATATGTGGTATCTGATAACCATGTACGGTATATAATCACTTAGTTTCATATCCGGTTTATTTATATTAAAATCAATCTAACATAAGGCTGAATCCACCTACATGCAATACCAACCAACAAAGCCAAGGAACACAATTAGAAAGTTTGAGTTTGTTCCTTAACGGTTGTTTGTATCTCTTAAAACCAAAAGAGATAGATATAGGGTTAATCGAGTAGAAAATCGTTCGGCCCTCTGTTGTGATTGCAGCTTCTTGATGTCGAACCTTCCTGGTGTTTGCTGCACAGAGGCGGGTGCGAATCTTGGCTCCAACAAGATAGTGGTCCGAGTCGATGTTAGGACCTCGGGGTGTACGCACGTCTAGAACACTGGATACGTATCTTCCGTCTATCACAACATGATCGATCTGGTTGGTGGTTTTTCGATCCGGAGACAGCCAGGTGGCTCGATGCATTTTCTTATGCTGGAATCTAGTACTACAGATGACCATATTTCGGGTCACGGTGAAGTCGATGAGTCACAATCCATTTGGGGATATTTCATCGTGGAGGCTGAATTTACCGACCGTAGTGCCAAAGATACCTTCTTTGCCCACACTGGCTTTAAAGTCGCCAAGCACGATTTTCATATCGTGGCGGGGGCAGCTTTCATAGGTGCGCTCCGAGCGCTCATAGAAGGCATCTTTGGTCACGGGGCATGGGCGCAAGTCGGCGATATGTTGAAGAACTTCGCTTTGATGCGGATTGTGGCTAGACGTTCCTCCACCGGGGTGAATCCCACGAATCCCACACCAAATTTGCTTCACTCTAACGAGGACATCAACCACCTGGGCAGCGGCACCTTCCGAATTAAGGGACCGGACATTCCAGGTGCATGCCCTCAAATCGTAGTCCTTAATTCGTTTGCCATGGTCGTCATCAAAGGGGGGTCTCTCATCCGAGGCTGGTTGTTCTTTTTCATTGAGTGCGTTTGTTTACGTGACTGGTCCCAAACCCAGCACACAACCCTGTAGAGGGGATGTTTCCCCATCTCACTTTAACTCGGTTTCAAACGGATGTTTTTAGGCTAACCAGAGGATACTTGGTCAAAGACCGGAAGTCGTGAGCTGCTTGAGCCATATGTAAAAGAATCTTTTCTGGCCACGTCCAAGTGAATGGCGATCAGAGATCTTTCCTCACTTGCGTGCACTTCTACACATGACTCCATCCTCCCATAACGTGACATAGAAATATGAAAAAAATGCAACATACCAAATTTTGTGGAAATCGCTTAGTCGGGGCTCGAGATATGGGATTTCACCCATAGAGCTCTCTAATACCATCCTGGAGGTAAAATTTAATTTAAAATTTTATATGGGGAGTGAACAGGATTTTCATCCAATTTTATCCATTTTCACACCATAGTTAAGAGTTTTTGTAATATTTGCGCTGATCGAATTCGGTTGTTGTAACTTAAGCCGTTTAGGAGATATGGACATTAAGCTTATTAGAGGGAGGGGCGACGCCCACTTTTCCAAAATGTTTTTCTCACAGGTGCTCCTGGCTACTGCGATCCCCTGTGCACATATGTATATGTATGAGTTTTATATCTTAATTAGGTGCTTAGTTATGGCACTTTATAAGTTTTCGGTAATGACGATTTGTGGGCGTGGCAGTGATCTGATTACGCCCATCTACGAACTCGAACTTTTTTTGCACTAAGTTACAGCTTGCACGGACGGACAGACAGACAGACGGATTTTAACCTTTGTCGTCACCCTGATCATTTATATATACATATGTATATAACCCTATATCTATCTCGATAACGTAGTTTTACGTGATACGTACAACCGTTAGGTGAACAAAACTGTAATACTTTGTAGCGTTTGAAGAACGAAATCGTCGAAAAACGAGCGCATTTGAAGGAAAGAAATTCCTGTTTCACCGAGACAATGCCAGTGAAAATAATGACAAAAATCCATGAATTGGGGATTGTGGCTATTTCCTGTACTCAGGTCTCAATAGAATGCTCGCAGGGAAGAAATTTTCGTCGAATGAAGGAGTGAACGCCATAACTGAGGCCTGTTTTGAAGCAAAGGACAAATCGAACTACAAAAATGGTATCAAATAGTTGGAAGGTCGCCATAATCAGGGTATCACGCTTAAAGGGATCTCTGTTGAATAAAAAAACGAATTTTGCTTTACTAATTTAGGCCGACAACTTTTAAATTTACCTTTTATATTAACTTTTGTGATTTAATATACTAGGTATTATTTTTTGACATTGTATTAATTTCATTACTTGTTTCTTAAAGTTTCATATTTCATAAATTGTTTCCCCTATACTTTTAATTTTAGTTATAAATGATATTTCTAAGAAATGCTGTTTCAAAAAGAAATAATACGAAAATAATAATTTAGCTTTATTATAAAGATAAGATGTTGCTATTAAGTTTTAAGAAAGATTTCGGACAAGTCGCCGTCGCAGCTGGCTTGAATAAATTGCAGTCGTGAGGCCCATTTTTCGACCACTTTTTGTAGCAATTGCGGCTGTATGCCAGCAATAACGCGCCGAATACTCTCCCAAGCCTTCAACTGATTCAGGCTTATCTCCATAGACCAGCAACTTCACATAATTCCACAAAAAGGCGCTCACAAAAAGTTTCCTTCAATAAATTGATTTCGCTGTATGGCAAGGAGCGCCGTCTTCCATTCCCTTTCGCACCAAAGATTGGCTTTTTGAGAATGTAACAGCGTTTCAACAATAGCTTGTGGATTATCATCGCTTCAAATGCGACAATTTTGTTTTTGAACCCATCGTACCCATCCAACCAGAGCTGCATCACTGAAGAAAATTTTTTTGTGAAAATCATGATTGGTGGCCATTTGGTTTTAGAAAGTCATATATATTTGTCCGATTTGCAATGTTGATTCGGAGTAAGTTTGTTCATTATAAAATGGTAAACTAAAATGAATATAAATATAGTCAAAACGACCTCCTTCGAAAATAGTGTAGTCTCATTGAGACCCCCACGTCTAAAAAACAGCCGTTATTTTACTGATATCATTTGTAATGATCAAAAGACTTGGTATAGTGTCTACCGAAAACTTTCTCCTTTAAAATACGCTGTTCAAAACTCACCAAATACTTTTAAACATTAAATGAATGTAAGTTTATAGTTGAATTGAATATACATTTTTATACTCTCGCAACAAAGTTGCTAAGGAGAGTATTATAGTTTTGTTCACATAACGGTTGTTTGTAAGTCCTAAAACTAAAAGAGTCAGATATTATATATACCAAAGTGATCAGGGTGACGAGTAGAGTTGAAATCCGGATGTCTGTCTGTCCGTCCGTCCGTCTGTCCGTCAGTCCGTCCGTGCAAGCTGTAACTTGAGTAAAAATTAAGATATCATGATGAAACTGGGTACACGTATTTCTTGGCTCTATAAGAAGGTTAAGTTCGAAGATGGGCGAACTCGGCCTACTGCCACGCCCACAAAATGGCGGAAACCGAAAACCTATAAAATGTCATAACTAAGCCATAAATAAATATATTAAAGTGAAATTTGGCACAAAGGATCGCATTAAAGAGGGGCTTATTTGGACGTAATTTTTTTTGGAAAAGTGGGCGTGGCCCCGCCCCCTACACAATTTTGTGTACATATCTCGGAAACTACTATAGTTATGTCAACCAAACTCTATAGAGTTGTTCCCTTCAGGCATTTCCATATACAGTTCAAAAATGGAAGTAATCGGATAATAAACACGCCCACCTCCCATACAAAGGTTATGTTGAAAATCACTAAAAGTGCGTTAACCGACTAACAAAAAACGTCAAAAAAAAGCTGTACCCAGGCTTGTTTTAAAAATTGAAAATGGGCGTGGCGTCGCCCACTTATGGACCAAAAACCATATCTCAGGAACTACCAGACCGATTTCAATGAAATTCGGTATATAATATTTTCTTAACACCCTGATGATATGTACGAAATATGGGTGAAATCGGTTCACAACCACGCCTTCTTCCAATATTTTGAATTCCATCCGATGCCTTCTCTGTATAATATGTATACATATGTAAGTATGTATACATTAGGAACCAATGATGATAGCGGAATAAAACTTTCCACAAATACGGTATTTGAAAAATAAGTATGTAAATGGCGGATAATGAAATCTCGATTATCACTTTACCATGCGAGAGTATAAAATGTTCGGTGACACACGAACTTAGCCCTTCCTTACTTGTTTTTTTTATTAATTTTAACGTGGATACATGTTCCTTCATTAGAATTTATTTGAATACTTTGAAAACTACTTTTGAATTTCTTTAAAAGAATAATTTATCCATGATATCCTAAATCCAAGTTTCATAATAATTCTTACTCGTTATGAGTTTATTCTAATATATCCATACTTAGTATAACTGTTAAAGTTCGTCGAAGTCTCATACACTTTAAGGCATTCAAAATACTCATATCCATACATATCTACATATTATATGTAAGTATGTATACAGATATACTTTCGTGGGCCACTGTTGCATATAAATATCTTGTCTATCGTTCCCCATCTTATGTAAGATTATGTATGCGTTTTTGCCGTGTAAACACAAGGAGTGTTTAATAGCAAAATTTATAGAAACAATATATGTACATACATCTATATAATATAATATTTACAAGCAAATACAGACATACGTTAATTATCTATATCTTATGCATACATTAATACAATATATGGATACGTGTGTGAACTTGAAAGTTCAATTGTATGTACATATGTATGTATGTAAGCACCCAGAGACAGATTTTAAATGGACATAAACCGAAGAAATCTGAAAGCTTTAATTATTAATACATATATATAAATATATACATATATCTTGTATGCATATGAACTCATATATTGCGTTTACATATACACATAGACATACATACATATGTATGTACTATATGTAGTTTGGAAAAAACGAAGAAATGTGCACACATGCAAATGAGAAATTTGTCTATGTGCAATCTATTTTCCTTCCTCATATTAAATAAATATTCTTATAGTCGGTTGTATAACATGTATGTATGTATGTACATTGTATGTACATGCTTATTCAAATAACTATAGAATGAACAAGTTATCAAATAAATTAATAAGATCTCTAAAATGTGTGTCCATAAAATATTTGTTTGGCTTCGTAAATATGTTCCGAGTACTGCAGTGCAAATTTGTCCAGATCTGTGTATGATCTAATATTTTCTTTTAATACTTTGGCTTATATCTAAGCCAAAGCACTGCACTTGCGTTAATGGAATGGAAGCCCCTACACTTACGCACATACACCCATACATATTATGGGTATTAAGGTAAGGAAAATAATATGTGGTTAGCTTATCAGTGATCTGAAAGGTTTTTAAATTTTTAAAATTCATAAAGCAATCATCTGACATTAAAAACACAACAGGGAAATTTTTAAATGTAAATGAATTTGCAAATAATTATCACTTCATAGAATTCGAACCTTTTTACAATATATTTGTATTATAGATAATACTAAAATGCATTCATTTCAGGGCTTTCGATATTAATTTAAAATTCATTTTAATTAGGGCTTTCGATATTAATTTAAAATTATAAACATATATTTTTGCCATTTGTTTATTGTGATTGTGCTGCCTGAGCAGTCCTCGTATTCTCGTGGCTCAGCTATGTACATGTAGTATACATTTATGTATGTACATTAGAGTGATTCAAAAAAAATTTTTTTTTTCGTTTGATACTCTGAAAAATAGGTTCCTAGACACCTGTAAGAAAGCCTATAAGTTTCATCATTCATAATAATTTTTTTTCAATGAGTTATAAAATTCATAAGAAATAAAAAAATTTCCCAAAAATAATCAAAATTTAACTGTTAATATCTTTTAAACGTTTGGGTTTACGAAAAAATCATAATAGACCTTTTTTGTAGAGCATTCAATTTCCTACAAAATCTAAGGAACAATATATTTTTTCAAGTAGTTGGAAGCGAGATATAAATTTTTCTATCTGATAATAAGAAAAAATAGAAAACTGTATGTAGGAGGACCTTCCCGTTACAATTAAAAACTCATGTTTGGAGAGGCTTTCTTAGAGGTGTCTAAGAACCTATTTTTCCGAGTACCAAACGAAAAAAAAAATGTTTTTTTTGAATCACTCTAATGAACATATGTACATACATATGTATGTACATACATGCATATGTATGGTATGTACGAGAGTATTAATTTGAATAGCTAATCATTTGCTTGATCACTTAAAGACGCGCTGAGATAATAAATTTCTAAATATATACATACATACATATGTATGTCAGAAAGTTTATTTTGTTAATTATTGCCAATAAGTATTTTTAATTACACCAATTTAACTAATTAATATATTGCGACAACGATTAATCAGATCATTTATGAAATGCCTGAACACTTGCATTCTGCCAAATGCATTGATACATTTTTTTTGCATTAGTTTTGCAACAAAAATGCAAGTGCGGGCGGTAAAATATCCAGAATATAAGGAACTTGCTTAAACTTTCTCTCAATAGTTTTTCTAGTGCACAAGTATGTATGTTCATTTAGCCCAATAAAGCTAGAAGATGAGAGACGACCCTCATCACAACATGGAAATTTGTATTTGTGACAGCCCAGGAAAGGAAATTGTGCGCAAAGCTTTGAGTATTTCCAACAATACTGAAGTCAAGGCTAAGCTGTGGTTATGTCGATTGTTTACGCGATTATTTCATTTTATTATTAATTTTTTTTTTAATTTTTTGGAGTTTCTGACAACGTGTTCTTGTAAGAATCCATAATCTACGTATTAAAACGTGTCGTATGCATACACATGGACTAATTTATTTAAATTTGTTTGTATTTTTACATATTTATATGTATGGAAATTGCGAAAATGATCTTTAGGCACGCCTAGAAAGCGTAAAACTGTACTGGGCAATATTTGCATATCATTATTTATATTTAAAACACACATAAAAACAACTCGGTAATACGTTAACACCTTCATATGTATGTATGAACGTGTAAAATTTTACTTGCCACTTTGAAAAATTGTTTCTTAACTAAAGTCGCACTGTATTTTGAAGTTAACTTATAGTTGACTAATTTATTATTTTATATCGGAAGATACATTGGTGTTTGGCTTTTTTACATACCGACCGGAGATCAGAATTTTTAAGGGCACCTCTTCCATATTACGTTTAATTAAATACTGGTACGAACCAGTTATACAATAATTTTTAGCGGTCTTCGAAATCAGATTTTATCAGAATCGTAAGCCACTTTGTCACATAATTCAATATGTAGAAATATACTTACTACGATTATGTGTTTGTACGTTTATTCATAATATAATGTAGGTATGTTTGCCTGTGTGGCCTCTTTCAAAAGCACTGTCCACGCTTAATTTTTCATTTGAATGCACACGATCAAGTGGAATTATGTATTTTGGACACACTATGAACACACCATGAGCACATATTCAAATTACAATAAACACAAACGCACAATCACTATACACGTGTATGTAACTATGCGCCTGTATTGTCGCTGAATTGAAATTTAAGTTAATGATGTTCTGTTAGATGAAAGATTGCGCTCATGCCGATTCTACTCTTTTGATTTTTGATAATAATTTAACACGTTTTCCAATTTCAATAAAAAGTAACTGTAATTGACTTACTAGTAAATGTTATACTTTAGTAGTTTGGAAAAGTTCGCATTTGCACAGGTGCCTTTTAGAGGTTTTCATTTTACACACAGGAATGTGAACGAGAATTTCCTGAACTTGAACGCGATTCAAGATTCGCAGTGCGAGTTTCGATTTTCGCAGCAAGCGATTTGCGGAACAAGTTGTTGTACATAGACTCAGCGCGACACGTCTATGACGAGCATAGCATGGTGATTACTGTTTAGGTCTTTCAACCGGCAACGAACCGGCGTTCCCTCTCACTTCCCAAGCTTGCTTAACCATTGCTTCTGTCTGCCATTCGTTTATACAGTATTTTGTGGTGTTTTTCCCCTCCTCACAGTACTTGTTATCAACAAAACCCACGCAAAAAAACAAAAAAAAAAAATTTTCTCAAATTTCAAGTCGAAATATATCAGCAATTAACTTACTCAACTCGGTCTCAAAAGCGAGCGACAGAATTAAACAGAATAAGAGAACCTGTTTGAGCGTAGTTGCCTCACGTCATTTATTCCTGGGTATATATGTTTGCACATATATACACATGAATACATGCTTATTTATGGTAAATACCCTGCCGGAATAAGTCCCTACGAATTTACGATAGAATCTTTAATCACCAATTAATATACAGTACAAACTCGATAGTTGGTATTAACGGTTGGAAATGTACATTTGTGCTTACAAAGACTTGATGTTATGGCAATGAAATGAAAATAACGCTTACCAAAAAGCATACGAGTATAAAGTTGTCACTGGCTCTTTTGCTGGGTTTTTAATAAAAAGCTTGATCTAGTTCTAGAACCCTACCTTTAAGATGTGTCGGAATGTCTTATTAATTGTATTAATAACTTTTTACCATCTGATTCTCTGATGACGGTTAGTATAGTATTTACCACCTGATTAGATAACCAGTAAATTAACAGGCTTTCCATTTACGTCTCCTATATCTTTTTTTAGGCTTATGCACCGAAAGGTGCATTTGGTTGACTTATGGACAATATTAAAATATTTTCCTTCATATATTCAACATTTACATTGGGAGCTTAGAGCATGACATACCAATGTGCTTCGAAATTAATTGACCTCAATTATTTCATTGTAGAATTTACCAAACAGATCTCAGTCCAAACAATAATTATTTCCAAAATGGTTAACCTTTGTGTAAAATAAGTATTGCTAATAATTCAGTACATTATTGTGAAACATACAAGTAACATAATAAGTGTATTTCATATTGGATACTTTTACTATAAAATTTTTACTCTGTATTTTTGTCGATTCTTGGGGCATAAAAATTCTTTTCCAATCTTGTTATTAAAGAATTTTTTGTTTTCTGAGGTGATGTACCATATGCATTCATGGTACGAGGGCTGCTATATGTATTCTGGCCCAGGGCAACACTAAGTGTTGCCAGGTGCAATCTGACATTTCCATTGGAAAGTTTGACATTTTTTAGCATAACATCACTCAGAACGTTTTGTCATTTAATCGTGAATTGTTTTATTTGCAGGGAATTAAAAAATTCATCTCGGCCAAAAAATGGAATTATCTCGTGAACATTTTCGTGCGATCATTTTTCACAACTTTCGACGTGGATTATCACGACAAGAGTGCATCGATGAACTAAAATCTTTGTATGGCTATGACGCACCATCCTATGGCACTGTGAAAAACTGGTACAACGAATTCAATCGTGGCCGTTGCTCGCTCAAAGACGAATTCCGTGAAGGTCGTCCAAAAACAGCCGTTGTGCCAGAAAACATCGATGCCGTACGTGAACTGATAATGCAAGACCGTCATGTAACATACCTTCAGATAGGGGCATGCCTATGCATTTCTCCTATCAGCATACATTCGATATTGCAGGAACACCTGGCCGTAAAAAAGGTTTATTCTCGTTGGATCCCGCACAATTTGACAATCGCTCAAAAAAAGGCTCGTGTGGATTGGTGTAAAGAAATGCTGAAAAAATACGATTGCGGTGCTTCAAAAGGCGTTAAGATCGTCACAGGTGACGAATCATGGATCTATCCGAAACAAAATAGCAATCGACAAAAAAAACAAAAAAAAAATAAAAAAAAAATAAATAAAAATAAAAAAAACCATTTTCGTTGATAAGTATGCCTATTTACATTATTCAGCCAGAAATATATATAGCAACCCACGTACATATGTATATTAATGTTGAAGCTGAGCAGTCAAAGTTTCATCTTTTCAGTTGCCAGTTAAATCGAGCCACAAAAGGGATTACGATAAGTATTATATTATTAATTCGAGGAAGTTTTGTGAGTTCTGTGAGAATCCAATTTGTCAGTCAAGAACTTATCTGAAACACAAACGAAACTACTATATATACATATGTATATCTAATTCTTGGAAGAGATAACTTTTCGGTTTTTATAAATATATAAACTACATAGTGAAAGGGAATAATTATGTAAAAATGTATTTTTCATTCCATGAAGACATCTAAATGATCTCACAATTAGTGAATTACCGTTTGTAGTTATTAGTAACAGTAAAACTAATAAATATCCCAGACGAATCAGCAAACTCGTTTTGTGATTATAAATGCATGCAAAAAATTATATACAGACATCCGTATTTTTATGCTAATCTATTTATTCACGGCCAGCGGCACCGGCTTCAACTTGTTACCGCTAATTTTCACGTCACCTTCATTTGCAATGTAACTTCTCGCTTGCGAATAAAATTGTACTAGAATTTCGAGCTCTGATAAAGAGGGGGTCTCAAAATTGTTTATAACAAAACTAATTACCATAAATTAGATAAATAGTATTTACTCTTTTCTTTTTACTAATTGTTTAATATTTCCTTCCCTTAGAGATGTTCCGAACTTGTAATGTCATCACTGGTTCCCTTTAATAATTAATAATATCTTCCCAACCATATCCAATTATTCAACATCTAACTCTACAGTTACAAAAAATCGAATCGATTCTTGGTATTATTATTTATTTCACACACATACAATATGAATCGTAAACATATGTATATACTTATTTGCATATTTCTGCCCGCTGGAAAATGTATACCCCAAAACCCAACTCAATAATCTGGTGAAGACACGGTTCAAATTCTCATACCTGTGCATAGAAGTATATTTTGAATTAAAAGCATCAAAGGATTCCAAAATGGTTCAAACCCATCCTTAGATATTCTTATACACCCAACTCTTTTTTTCACGGTTTCTTTTTACACAGATTTGAAGTTACAAGGTTGAAAAAAAATTGTAAAAAATGTTTAATCTAGTACGGTTTAAAAATCACTATCTTGTAATTATGTTTGTTTTTACCACCCTTGGCACCACTGCTGAAATGAATTTACATACAAGATGCGTTCCAAAGTAAACAGGACTTTAAAAAAAAAACAGAACAAATGTTTTTTTCAGCAAAATCAATTTATTTTATTCAAAATAGTCTCCTTCTGCTTCAATATAGCTTTTTTCACGGTCCAAAAGCATGTCGAACGAGTGTTTTAGCTCGTTGGCCAGTATGCCAGTGCAAGCCTTTTGAATGGCCTCTAAGTCTGCATAACGCTTTCCTTTCGTGGGCAAATGCATTTTTCTGAAAAGGAAGAAGTCGCACGGTGCCATATCAGGTGAATACGGGGAGTGGTCAATGGTTAGAATGTGATTTTTGGTCAAATAATCGTCCTTCGAATGTTGGATACTGAGCAATTTTTGGTCGTCAGTCATTTTGTGCGAAACAAACCGTGCACACACCTTTCTTACTCCCAAATGTTCGGTCAAAATGCGATAAATCGATGTTTTGGAGATGTTCAATTCCATTTGCATGAATTTCAATGATGACTTCGGCTGATTTTTGATGAATTCACGCACAGTTTCGATGGAATTTCCGGTGATCACGGATTTTGATTGACCCACATGTTGATCGTCATTTATGTCCTCACGACCACTTTGAAAACATTGAAACCACTCGTGCACTCTGCTACGGGATAGGCAATCATCGCCATAAACATGTTTCATCAATTGAAACGTTTCGGTAAAAGTTCCCCCAATTTTAAAACAAAATGTAATGTTGGCTCTTTGTTCGAAGCTCATTTTTGCACCGATAACACAAACATACTGACGCTTAAAACGCAATAACTTCACTTCGAATATATGAAATGTCATGAAATTCTCACTGGACAATACCACCAGGGGGCGCTAGATTCAAAAAGTCCTGTTTACTTTGGAACACACCTTGTGGTAGTAACTGGGAAATCCCCTTATTCGATAACTCTTACCTACACATTTTGTTCGCATGATATTTACATTGCTGAAGTGAATATCTCCAGTGATGATACCGACTTTAGACCAGTACATCGCAAACAATTGCGCTTGTTATCTAGTAGCGACGAATAACTATGTAACTATGTAAATATTTTTTCATTATTTCTATTCCAATTTAATTTTGGATTAACAGATTTTTTTTCTTTTTTGCTTGCTCTACTAATTTTTCAACTATATGAATTATGTATTTTAAGTTTTAATGCTCAATAAAATACCATATGAAGATACAATTTGTATGCATATCTGGAATTTTATAGTTTTCAACATTTTTTACACGATTTCCAGAAGACATGGAACGTATCCCTCATTTTACTATAGGAAACGCCTCATTTTTTACACGGTTTCTTTTCACACGGATTTCTGAGTAACGTATCTACCGTGTAAAAAAAGAGTTTGATGTATATCCGATAAAAGAACTAAGAATGTCTAATATCTTAATCAATATTCAGAGAACTACATTTACTATAAATGGTTGATAATGATTCGTACTTTTGTTTTATACATCCAAGTTAACGCCACTAATAGCTAAAAGCATATAAATTCGTTATTAAACGAATGGTCACATACATATGTTATCGACACATCGCCAATTAGGAAGCGGCCATCAACTATAACTTATGGCACGCTTTAAGTAGAAGAAAGTAGACAACACAACATCTAACACCTAAGCTCTTCACTTCGTAGAATGTAAGATGAAACTTTGTATCTAGGCTTAATAAATCAATGGTAAGAGTATAAATGAAATAAAGATATTTTAGTTTAGTTTGTCATAAAAACTCACTAGATTCACTTCATTAGTGATATTTTAAAAAACCCCCTCGCGTTCGCGCAAAACATAATTTCCATGCCTTCTACAAGGATATGCCCGGTAATATTAAATCAAATGGCCATATCTTTGCTTTTCATCCATGTATAAGTACTTGGAAATAAGTGTTTAGAATTCTTTCCTGTTTGAGTTATTTTATGACCTTCACCAACTGACTTAATTATTTCTTTAGAAAAGGTAAATGAGTAGATATTTATTCATTGTAATAGTGAACTAGTAACGACATCTGTGATGCTGTATGTAGTTGTACCAGTGAACTTGCTTCACTTTTATATTGAAAGATATGATAAATTCTGAGTCCACTACGAAAAAGAAATCAAATTTTTATATTATAGAGTTACATGACTTTTACAATGACCGATGCATACATATGTATGTATGTAGTTAAGCAAAAGCTGGTACATCCCAATATTCTCGATCATTGCACAACTAAAGAATAATATATGTACGTGTATTAGGGTGGTAGGTATTATAAACGCGTAAGCGGTGTCTACGCCTATTAAAAAAAAGAGAAGTATTAGGGTGGGACAAGAAAATATTTTTTTGCTTCATATTCTGAAGAATTGGTTAGTAGACACTTCTAAGTAGGGCTATAAGTGTTTTTCATATTATCAGTTAGAAAAATATGTGACTCGCTGCAAGCTATTCGAAAACAAATATTTTGTTTTGCTCTTCAAAAAAGGTCTACATCAATTTTTTCGTAAACCTAACCATTTAAAATATGTATTTTAAATTTTATTATTTTAAAAAAATCTTGCTTCCGAATATATTTTTTTGTTTTTTAAGTTATTTTGTATGTTTTTTTTTTGATTCTTCGTTAGTTTTTGACGATGAATATCTTGTAAGCACTTAAATTAATCGAAAAATTAAACACACCGGCAGCAAACTTGCTACAAAACTAGGAGTTTCCCGAATAAAATGAAATTCAGAAGAACTATCAGCTTTACAATTTAAAAGATTTTTTTTTTATTTATAAGAACACAAATTATTTCCATAAATAATCAAAGAGGTATCGATCAACCAATTTTTTAGAGTACGAAGCAAAAAAATAACACTTGTTTTTTTGACCCACCCTATCGTGTATACTATTCCACGAGTACATGGTAATTAGTACTATTTTATTGCAGCATTCTCAGCGGACATATCGATTTAAGAATTATTCGAAGTATGCTTTAACTCATATCGCTTGATATTCTTAATTAACATATCGGTGTGTAATCGGATGTACTATACTTTCCTTCTGTCGTGTAAGCAGTTACAATCCTGACTCTATGATTCACATTCGGAGACTCGTTGCAAGGCGATTTAGATGCTGAAAACAATTCGTGCATATCATTGGGGAAAAACGAAAGAATTTAGTAGAACAAAACCGATGTTATATAAATTTGTTTCATTTAACCCTCACGGGACTGTATGGTGGGCTTTGTTGCCCTTATGAACGAAAATTTAAGGAACATATACATAAGTATGTATGTATGTACGTTGCGGTCAATAAAAACGCACCCCCACTTTTGTAGACTGTCTTGAGCTGTATGCTGTATAATTGAAAAAAGTTTTAAGAGATGAGGCACTTTTTTACTCTTTTTATGAAATAGGGTTTAACACTGTTCAGTTATAGTCGTGTATTGGAAAAGTTGTGCAAAATGCCAAATAATCAGAAGATATTAATAAAGAAAGCAAGCTTCTCAGTAAATAGCAACTAGAATTGGTTTTAGCCATTCAACCATTGTTCGCCTTTTGCAAAAAAGAGAATAGCGATGTTTTGGCACGCGAAAATGTTCAAGTCGTCATCGAAAGTCAACTAAGAAAACAGACAACTTACTGCGGGGACAACTTAAGCGATTACTTTGAAAGTACACTTCTATAAGGGCGGAGATGCAAAACCATCAATAAGTAGATTTAAGTATCGAATCTCACTTCACTTACAGAAGGCTTGAAGGGGTACAGAACAAGTTTTCCCAGATTAAATTAATTTATTTCATTTTAGAAAACATGTTCTCTCAATTTTAATAAGATAAGTTATATGTTGACCGATACATGTGGAATAAAGTCACCCGTAAGTTCAAAAACTTTTATATGAGATATAGTAGGGCCAAGGTTGACCCAATTCAACCCATTTGTAGCACACAGACATACTACTATTAGGAAAGGAATCTCTCTGAATTTCATTTATATGTACATACATATGTATATCTCACACAATGGCCGAGACTTTCGGTCAAATGATCTTGAATAGTTTTGGTTGGATTTAGACAGTTCTTGGTCATTCTACCGTTATGATATAAAGCAATAATTATACTTTATAGGAATAATTAGAAAAGGTTTCTACCGTTTTATAAAATTTTTCTTGATTTGTGTCCTGAAAATTGAAAGAATCAGGTGGAATTTAAAATTGTGCTACATATATGAGAAGTAGGCGTGGTTGTAATTCGCTTTCGCTCATTTTCACACTGTAACATAAAAATGTCACGTAGCAAATTTAGTGAAAATCGATCGGTCGAGCCGTGATTTTACTTAAAAATGGTAGGTGCTACGTCCAATGTTTACCCCAATTCCTCTAAAGCACTTTCATACCAGCTCGGGTGTAAAATTTGATGACTCTGGCGTGTTTAGTTGTTTTTATCATATATTTTTAACAGTACCGTTATATGGGAAGTGAGCGGGATGATCATTCGATTTATTATATTTGGGCTTGGTGAAATTGTTGCCCTCTGATGCCTCTTGCTACTGCGATTCCCTGTGCCTAATTAGAGTTTTGTATCTTAATATAATGCTTAGTTCTAGTACTTTATACGTTTTCGGATAATGACGTTTTGTGGGTCCGATTACGCTCATCTACAAGCTCTTACTTTTTTCCCCAAAGAATGCGCATACCAAGTTTCAACAAGATATCTCAATTTTTACTCAAGTTACAGCTTGCACGGACGGGCAGATAGACAGTCAACCGGATTTAATCTTTTCTCGTCGTCCTGATCATATACATATATACTTATATACAAAACCCTATATCTATCTCGCTTAGTTTTAGGTGATACGTACAACCGTTAGATGAACAAAACTTTAGCAACTGGTTGCAAGAGCGTTAAAATTGAACAGAGAACGTCTATCATAGAGAAGGTTCACGGCGCGAAGAACGTAAAAATATTTTTCGCTAACTCGGTCGAGATGGAAGTGTTTCACCACTGCTAGTCGTTCTCTGGATTGAATTTACAGAGCACTCGCGGAAACTTGAACATACAATAACTCGAACGTTCGGAAACTTGAACATTTTTAATTCTCCATTGACTTTAAAACTCGAACAAAATTTTATATTAATATTTTATACACGGAAATATTATATATCATATACATACATACATATTCGAACTGTTGCTTGCGAACATGTTCAGTTAGAAGTTGTGCAACGGCCGATGCGTGCACTGTTGTTGTTAGATGCGTATTTTTTTATTAAAAGGCGCCTTATTAGCGACTAGTAACGATGTTATAGTAGTAAAAAAAAGTAAAAGCGATGCAAACGCAAGAAAAGTATAGCGAATTCAAAAGAAAGATTTTGAATGATTTTGATGATTCTTGCGTTTGCATCGCTTTTAATTGATATTCGTGCGCTGTTAAGGTCAAGTGTATTTTATTGCATAACGGGATGAAAATTAAACGTTTTGAGCTTAGCAAAAAAGGCTGAAATAATTAATGCAGTCAAAAATGGCAAATTCAGGAAATTGAACTATGTCCAGAACAAATTTACAACGCAGCTGAATCCGGGTTATATTGCAAGCTTCTTCCGAATGGAGAAACCGGCACCGGGAAATATATGTATGTACATTAGGGTGATTCAAAAAAATTTTTTTTTTCAAAAAATTTTCATTGAGTTATAAAATTCATAAGAAATAAAAAATTTTCCCAAAAATAATCAAACTTCAACCGTTACATCTTTTAAACGGTTGGGCTTACGAAAAAATCGTGCAGACCTTTTTAGTAGAGCATTCAATTTCCTACAAAATCTAAGGAACAAGATATTTTTACAAGTAGTTGGAAGCGAGATATAAATTTTTCTATCTGATTATAAGAAAAAATAGAAAACTGTATGTAGGAGGACCTTCCTGTTACAATTAAGAACTCATGCTTGGAGAGGTTTTCTTATAGATGTCTAGGAACCTATTTTTCCGGGTACCAAACGAAAAAAAAAAATTTTTTTTGAATCGCCCTAATGTACATACATACATATATGAAAAATTACGTTTTTAGCATGTGCTAATGCTACTGGAAAACACAAGATTAAATTAGTTGTAATTGAAAGAGCAAAAAATCCTTGACTTTTTAAACATGTTAACTGCCCAGAGCTGGATGACATCAACTCTGTCCATCAACATCAACTCTGTCCAAAAATTGGTTTCACTTTTCTTTTGTACCACAGGCAACTACACAACGCTACAGACTGAATACCCTCTAACAATTATAGGGGATGTTCGAGTCTCAATCACTGCGGCAATATTGCAAAGCATCATGTTCGACGCAAAAATGTAGCAACTTTTGCAAATGTCAAACGTTCGAGCAACATATTTTGACATTTCTTGCGCGCAAAAGTGACAAAATCGGCATCAACAAAATTTAAACAAAGTTATTATCGAGATTCCCTGTTGGCAGCCATTTTCTCCGATGTATGCGATTTGGTCGAATCAATGAAAAAAAATTAACTTGAGAAGCTATAAATATTCTCGAAGTTTCAAATCCTGAGGTTTAGTAACAAAACATTTTTATTAGGTTACTTTTACAGTAGAAGAAAAAAATAACTGGAATAATCTGATTGAAGAGGAACACATTGAAGAAAGCAATTCTGAAGATGACTTTGAAGCGGAAGGTGAAAATGAAGCAGAACGCATAAGTTCATCCGAAGGGGTATCAATTTTTAGCAAAGCTATACAATGGGCAACTGCTGAAAGAGTTAGCTCAAACAAAATGAATATGCTGCAATCAATGCGCGAAAAAGCCGTATTGAATTCTGTCGAAAATAAGAAACGTCAAACAAAAATTACTGATTTTTTTCTAACAATTAGACAACAACCTATATCTTACATACACATGCCTCCTCTATCATTTATGAAAATAAAAATAAAAATGTCTGAATAAACTAGTCATGAATCATTAAACAGTAAACCACAGAATTCTAATATTTTGAATAATGCGGACAAAAATTATTAATTAAGTAGATTTTTTTTTAAGTTATGTGGTTTAACGCTGAATATGACTCGAATTGATTAGGGTACAAAATTTTGAAAAATATTGAATAAGTTTATTGTACATATGGATCTTCTTAACCACTAAAGCTACAACAACCAAATTTAGCCAGCTCAAATATTATAAGAACTGCTACCGACAGTGTGATGAAATGGGATTATAACCCCGCTCACTCCGCATATAACGGTACTGTTAAAAACTACAAAAAGTGCGATAAATGATTGTACTTAGTTATTCAGTCAGAGGCTTTAAAATTTACTTCAGAGATGGTATAAAAAGGCGTTATGGGAGTCAAGGTAAAAATTGGATGATGGGTGTGGCACTTCCCACTTTTTGGAGAAATCATATATCTCGAGACGCGACCGACCGAATTCGTCTAAATTTAGCATTTGATATTCTACTCTTATTCTTATGGCACAGTGGAAAATATGCGAAATCGGGCTACAACCACACCTACTTTTCATATAACACAGTTTTAAATTCCATTTGATTCTTTCACTTTGCAGTGCACAAATCAAGAAGTAAAAAATATAACGGGATACAAATTTGTACTAAAGATTCGTTTAAAGTATGCCACCTTATGATCAAAAATTTCTTAAATCCAAAAAAAAACTGTTCAAACGCCCAAATACCGAAAGTTTGGACTCCAGTATCTATAGTTGACTTTTGGCTGAAAATTTTGGTCAATGTATAGTATAGTATCGCTGTGTATCAAAAGTGAATGGAATGGGGTCAATACTTCCCTGATGCCCCATATACCTAATATAAAGATTTTCGAAACTTCCAAGTGACTTTGTACTGCATATAACGGCCAATATGTGAGTTATCTCAATGAAAATGACAAGGACTTGTGCCTAAAATAAATCAAATTGGGCTAAAACTTGACTGGATAGGAGGGGTACCCCATATAACTAATATTAGGATTTTCTAACATCCTGCCGACTTTACTCCATGTGATTGATAATTGTATGTATGATATTTTAATGAATCCCAGAGAACATTTTTTAAGTATGTGGTATGATAATAGTTAATAGGTAAAATCGGGACGATACTCCCCCAACTTCCATATACTACATACATACATACATACAAGTAAATTAATTTTCGTTTGGATTCCGATCCTCTGGTTGACATTTTACATCTTAAAGTATTTCTCTGACCTTGATTCTTGCAAGTTGCAAGAGTATAAAATGTTCGGTTACATCCAAACTTAGTATTTCCCTACTTAACCTGTCTTGACATGTTGCGTTAAGTGCCCATTAAAAGCATACCCGAGTGGAATAAAAAATTTGAACAGGTGTTGTATTTTACTAAAAAAGAAAGAGAAGTAAAACATATGTGAGATGAAAACATTTACTAGAGTTATGAACACAAAGATGTATGTATATTAGACTGCGCCAAATAAATACATTTTTTTTTTCGGTCCCATATCAAAGCTTCGTTGAGAGTTACAGAGAGTTAAAAAGTTGTGTCAAAATTTGAGCTCTTTATCTTCATTTTTCAGTTAGCGCTCGCAAAAATAAGAATTTTCGTCAAAAAATGTTTTTTTTTTCATTCGTTTTTTGGTGATAGATAATTTAAAATACCTAATATAAAAAACCTTGGTATGGTTTTGTAGGAAATTAAATTCTCTACAAAGATGATCATTTCTCGAATTTATAGAATCAACAGCGTTTTTTTTATTGCTCATTCAATTACAATTTGTTCTATGATTTTTATTTTCAATTATTGATAAACACTTATTAAACTTCTTTCCAACGAAAAAAACAAACTAAATCAATTTTTCTAGGAATGTTTATGATCTAAACAAATAGTTTTTATACTTTAATAAGTGTGAATACTCTTAAGCTGTTAATATTTTTTATTTTTGAAATAATGAATTTTATGCTAATTTTATCTTTTTTTGCTTTTGTCCTTATTATTGTGTCAAAGCTTAGTAAAATTCATGTTTAGAGTCTGAATTCCACAAATCTTCAATTTTATGAAAAATCATTGGTATGTTAATAGAAATAGATAGTTACTACAAACAAAATATCTTAAAAAGCTTACATTAAGTAAAGAAATGAGGAGCTATTGTATTTTATTATTTTTATTCAAATGTTTCATTAATTGTTAAGATCTTACATCTTTTCTCTAAAAGATCATATGTCCTCTGACATAAAATTATCATGTTAAACATATTTTTGATCTTGTAATAAAAGAGGCTGATAAGATCCTTACAATTATGAAATCCAAGTAAACATATTACTCACATAGATTACTATTGGAAGCCTATCAACTTTCTGTATACCACAATAATCTTGGAGTAATTTACCGTCCCAGTGTAACACTACATACATTCTGAACAGCTGAATTATTATTTTTTATATCTATTGCCAACATTTTTCTAATTTTATTACGATCTCTGTGTATTGACCTATGGCTAACATTAATTTTTTTAGGATCAAACCAAACTTTTTGCGGCAGAGATAACAATATAGGCAGCATTTCTGCTAGAGACATTTGATCTGTCTAAAGCTGATGATAATTCCGGAGTCATAACATCTATTTTATTTTCATACGAAGTTTGAGGAAGTTCGTCTTCAAAATTATAAATTGTTCTTTTAGGTGCTCTTGAACAAAAACTAGATGATGACCCGCTCAATTTTCCAAAAGAAACAGATGTATGAGATAAAGCTTGACTTAAGACTGATAAAAAATCATTGTGATTAGATATTTAAATAATAATATTTCAGAAAAATTAGATTTTAATGTCTTGTCAGCAAATACGAAGTTTATAATTATTACCATGTTTATAAGTATCATTTTCTATTGGTTCAAGAGGAAAACTCTCATCTTCTACGTCATCTGGTAGAGATGTTAACCGGCCTTTACTTTTTTTACTAACAAAAAAAGTTCTTCAGGATAGGAGTTATCAGATACAGATATCTTTTTTGAGTCTTATATCAAATAATTCATCCAATTTATTGGTAAATTTTTTTATTTTCAACAGATGAAACTCAGAATGTTTTTTAAATCGACTTTTATCTAAATTTATCCATTCTGTAAAAAGCGTTTCGATTTTTGTGATAGCATGTTGTTTTCTTATAAGTGGTATGTTCATAACACTCCAAATCTCTTGAACTTCTTCTATAACCTCGGCAGCACATTCACGAATTGTTTTCTTTAAGATCTTGTACTTAAACATGAAATAAATAAAAACATCTCCATTTTTAGGCAGCATGCGTTATGGCAATTTATTATAAACGGCACCCAAAAGATAACCATAATTTGAACTATTTTCCGACATAGTAATATATCTTTACAAAACTAATAACAATAAATATCCAGAGATCTCAAATTATAGAATAGAAACTAATCAGCTAATGCAGCCAATTTCATCTAATCAGCTGTGATACATATGTACATACTTATACTAACGACATCTTTGCAGTTGTACACTGGCTGTGTTATATAACTTCCGTTTTAAGTTACAAGCTCTATACCAGAATCCTTTGACGTATAAAAAGGTCCAAAAAGATATATCTTATAAATTTTACATCATAAATAATTTATAAGTCCGCGAGACTTATAAATAAAATTGTAAAAAGACTAATCTTTTTGTCTTCATTATATTTGTTAATAAAATTATTTTTATCTTTTACTGTACCACATAACAATCAATTAAAGTATAAAAACTACTTGTTTAGATCATAAACATTCCTAAAAAAATTGATTTAGTTTGTTTTTTTCTTTGGAAAGAAGTTTAATAAGTTTTTATCAATAATTGAAAATAAAAATCATAGAACAAATTGTAATAGAATGAGCAATATAAAAAACGGTGTTGATTCCATAAATTCAAGAAAGGATCATTTTTGTAGAGAATTTAATTTCCTACAAAACCATACCAAGGGTTTTTTTATATTAGGTATTTGAAATTATCTATAACCAAAAAACGAATGAAAAAAAACATTTTTTGACGAAAATTCTTATTTTTGCGAAATAATAATAATAAAAAATGAAGATAAAGAGCTCAAATTTTGACACAATTTTTTTTTCGTGACTCTCAACGAAACTTTGATGTGGGACCGAAAAAAAAATATTTTATTTATTTGGTACAGTCAATACATTTCAAATAATACGCTACTCTACATCTTTCGATCGTGTTTTTGAAGTTATGAATCACTATTTTGACAAAAATGAATTAGCAAGTCCAGACCAGAAAAGTTCAAAATCAGTGTGGAGAATAATACATATTATGTACATACATATGTATATACTGCTCATTGTTTGCCCGTTTGCTTTTGTGCAGAACATTCAAATTAGGCGAATTGATTCAAAAGATATGTACATGCGTATTTTCCAATTTGATTGGAAGTCTGAGATTTAAATACAAATAACTATACTATATTTTGTTAATAATGTAAATGTGTTTTTGAAAAGTAGAAACCATTTTCGTTATTTATATATATATGTATATACATACATATTTTATCTATATGCAGAAATTTGCAATTGAGTTGTTTTTATAGCTCATGTAAAACAATGAAACAAAGTAATAGTTCTTCAAATGCTTTTAGAATCAGAAAATTTAAATTTGTAATATGAAGTATAAATAAATCATGGTCATTCCTCGAAATTTGTGATTTTGATCGTACTAAATGGAATATAAAAATGGAAATTAAAAATTGTTTCAAATCAAAAACGTGAAAAAAACAGAATTAGGAGTATTAGAGACTTGAAAGATATAACGGTTATGTTTTGGGGATGGAGCATCGAAATTGAAAACATTAAACTGTAATTGACTAAAAGCTAGGAAAGATAAAGAAAATTAAATTAACGCTTGAAGTATAGTGTTAAAAATACTTCAAAAATCTACATCACAACTTATTTGAATAGTCCTTTTTAAACTGTGAATATATAAGAATATATAAATTTTTTCGCGTTTTTTTAGTTTTTTTGTGATATTGATTGGCCTTAATAATGGATTGCAGACTGTTTGTCATTGAATCAACCCGCTTCAATGTGATTTTAGGAATAGTTTTTGCCCTCCCACCGTTCCTCCAGCAACGTCTTCATCAGGTCATCTTATGGAAACTGTGTGTGGCAGATGTTTGTCTCCAGCAAAGCCTATATATTTTCTCGGATGCTCATTTCAGGCGACTTCGCTGGTGGTGTGGGGATATGTGGAAATAATACATAATACGCTAAGTGCTTTGAAGTAAATTGTTTTCGAGTATGTGGAAGTACACATATTTATCTAATATTTTCTTAAAGGCACTTCAATACCACAATAATATTTGACTGTCTTTTTTATGTTTACTTTTCTCAGCTCAGTTTTTGGTTTTCTCTAGATATACAATCTAGGACAGCATGTCCAATCCAAATATGATAAATTTGAACCAGTCTGACTATATTATAGAAGTCAGAGTTCTTGCTGACGTTTGCTTTGGCGAAAGCAAGTGTTTTTGAATGGCTTCTTACGATGTACTTGACCATCATTCCTGTTGTACCTCAACAGCGATTTTGGAGCAGATATCTTCGGCTTCCTTTAATTTTTCTGGAAATATGTATATCCGCCATTACTAGCGTTGACAATTTCTTTTTGGTTTATCTGACCGTATATATCACGTACTTCTCGCGCCTTTGGTTTTGTTTTCAAAGCTGATAATCGTCACAGGGGCGGATCCACTGGGTGAAACTGCGGAGAGTTTCCTCCCCAAAAGTTAAAATTTATACATTATTTCCATCATAAGTGACACTCCGCGAAGAAAAAAACTTATACTCTAGATCCGCCCCGAATCGTCGCCAAAAACGATTGTATTTGCGAAGTTATCGCGACGAACAATTTAAGTATTAAAATTCAACAAATATCGACCACTTCTTTCTATTTCACCAATTGTTTGTAGGGAATCGGAACACTGGTCGTACTCGTCGTCGTAAGTAGAAGTATGTAATCTTAAGGAAATCACGCTAAAAACGTCAAAATTTTAATTTTTAAGTTTATTGATTTTTATTTATTTTATTCGATATATTCCTTAAACATTAATCACACCCACATCAAGCTCTTTTTTAAGGCTGCAAATCGATTTCTATTCTATATTTAATTTCCGTAAATCGAAATCCATACATGATACGTGCATCATACATACACACTTATGTATTTACATATGTATGTATATTAGGCACACATTCTTTTCACAAGTATTTGCACACAATCTTCGCAAAATTCGTTTAATCACAAGGAAACAAACCATTTTATATTATTATTCACTTTATGAATTTTCGAAATTGGAATTTGTATGCTTTAAATATTGACTTTTGGCATTTTTACACTATGGAGTAACATATCTATGTACATATGTATGTTGTATGTCTGTATGTGAAACCACAAAAAGTTCTGCTTAAATAGTTGGTGGCTCAAGTGCCAAACATTTGCAGCTTTTAAAAGTGAAAGGGATACTAACGATGAAATTTCGTTCCAACAGTCTTTTGTTTACAGCAGGCACTGGACTACTGGCTGCCCTCAGGCGCTCACACGTGCTACGAAAGGCACCAAATGATATCTAGGGGTCAGAGCTGTTAGCCACTGCTGTTTGTAAAGTTTCTTTTCATTTTGTTTACATGCCGTGTTTATGAATGTATGCATGTATGTACATATGTTATATATACGCATGTGGAAGTACATATGCAGTATAATAATTGCGAGTACAAGTTCGAGTACGAGTGCGGGTACGTGCATACATACATATCTATATAAATTTAACAGAAGCGGAGAAAAATCCACCCATATATGTATATGTACATATGAACATACATAAATATGTTCAAATTTATCCATTCACTGATTCATACCCATAGGTACCTACAAACACATGTGTATAAATAAGTTTTCAAGAGTTTGCTGGAATTTACATAGGTTGATCTATATAATGTATGATGTACATACATATGTGTGTATGTAAGCATTCAAAAACACATACATAACCATAGGCATATGAAAAGAATAGTTTATAAAACCCATTTGACTTTTCGGTGTGGGAGTGTGTAAATATATAAGCATATACATATGTATATGTATATAATACATATGAAAATATGTGTGTAAAGATGTAGTATATTAATATGTTTCGTGCATACACATCCGTACATACCTCTCGTTTAATTTGTTATTCTTTTGGCGCTTAATGTGTCTTCGATTGAAACTGTTCGTGCACGAATTGGACGTGGATGTTGGTTTTATTAATACGGAATTCTGTAGCGATGCGGACGTCCTCGCTGTCGCCGAGCCCACGCCTGCACTGGCTACGGTCGATGTCGACTCGCAGGCGGCCTCGGTAGCAGAATGTGAGCCGCTGTTGCCGTTACCGTTGTTGGAAGAATGCGTATAATCAGTTGGGGCGCTAAGTTGTCGATTGAACGCCGCCTTCCGTCGACGACTTATGTCCGTCAAACAATATTTGTTCAGATGTCCATTACTCGATAGCGAACTTTTGGGCGAAGTGGCATAAGGATGTGTACCCGCAGTGGCCACGTGCAGTTTGTTGCACGAATTCGTGCTAACACTTAGCTTGTTGCCGTTGTTGTTCAGATTGCAGCTTTTATGGTTGTTGGAGGCGGCCTTTGGATTCCTATGCGTCGATGGTGTTGGTGTGAGTGTTGCGCTATAATCTTTCGAAGCGCGTTTAATTGAAGACTGATGTCGATATGTGGGATGCGTTCGAACCGAACCGTTAACGAGGCACTGTTGCTGTTGCAGATTTCTGCTAAGCGCTGCAACTACTGGCTGCTGATCTGGGAGTTGTTGCTGTTGCTGTTGCTGTCGACTAGTTCCAATCGGCCGCGAATCCGTTCCGCTGCCAGTCGTTTCTAATTGCCCTGGTTGCGTTTGTTGTTGTTGCTGCTGCTGTTGATATTGATATTGCTGCAAGTATTGTTGGGAGTTTTTCTTCTCGACTAGATATAAATTGAGGTATTTGTCTCCTGGATGAAGGGAATTATCAGAAACCGCGTTCGATTTACTTATAATTTGCCCTTTCTTCTTAGCCGTACGATTTTTTAGCGACAAGTTGCGTAGTTTCTTCGATTGTTCCTTGATCTTGTTGGATCTTAGGAATGAGGGGCTATTAGCGAGACACTTGAAAATATATGTCTTATTAACTATCTGCTGCTTATCACCGTGCTGCGCGTGTTGATCAAAATCACTTTTTAAATTCGAAAAATATTCAGCCTGCTGTTTCGCATAAATATTACAGTCGCTGTAATGTGGTTTCAGGGGCAAACAGTGAGTATCTGAAGTATCGTTGATGCTAGTGGCACCGTCACCGCCGCCACTTTCTCCGCTTAGGGTGTTATAACGTGTTATTGGATCGGAATTGCTGAAATTATGAACGACTACATGCTTGAAGTCGTCGTTGAAGTCGTTGCCATAACTTGTGCTATTGCTATTGGTGATCGCGTAATGAGTGTAATTCTTGTATGCGTCACATACAGTGGACGGACCACCGTCTCCTTCCCTGACAACGTCACTTCCACCACCACCACCACCACTTCCACCCCCTCCGGCTCCGGTTCCCGCACTGATATTACTTTGATTGCTGTAATTACTGTTAGTGCAACTGATCGGACTGTTTGGCACTCGTGTCGAATTGGCAATACAGTCCAATTGTTGTTGTTGCTGTTGTTCAGTGTCACTATTGCGCTCCCTGGCGGTTAAGGTCAGACCATGCAGTTGCCCGCTACAACTACTGTCGTATGAATGCTGTTTGGAAACGCCGCTAATACGACTTGACAGATATTCGCACTGCAACGAACGCTGATCATCACCACCCCCACCACTAATGCTGCTGCTAATGCAACCCGCACTGTGTCCAGTGTGGCCAGTACTCAAGTAAGTAACGTTGTAATCGGTATAATCGGCGTTTTGACTATCAAGCAATGATTCACTGTCGGGATCGCCAGAACTGTGGCCCAATCGCTTTTTCGTTGACTTTGCCGCAACAGCAGCGGCACATTTCAGTGATTCGCAACTGCAGGAAATGAATTTGTGTAATGTGCTGGTGTTGGCGTTGGTATTGGTGGTCTTGATATTGGTATTCGAATTGCTTTTAGCGTTGGTGTTGGTGTTGGGGTAGTTAAGGGACGACGACGATGGCGCGACTGCACCGCTTCTATTACTTGTTATATTCTGTTCCGATGCGTTCGTAACACCGATATTATTTGAGATGTTGTGCGCGCTCGTGAGGTTGATCAGAGACTGTCGCAATAAATGCGGATGTGAATGTTGCTGCTGTCGATATTGCTGTTGCTGTTGCTGATACAGACGCTGCTGATGTTGTTGATACGGTAAATGTTGCTGTTGTTGATCGCTGTTCAAGTTTTCTCTGCTATCGCTGGAAAATATACAGAAATGGAAAGCAGCATTGGTGCAAGTACGAGCCCAATTAACTGTTACAACTAATACATACATACTTACATATACATATATACATACTTAAATATACATATATATATATACATATGTATGTATATGTAAAGATATTTACATACATATATGTTTATATGGATAGCCAAGTTATTTATAAAATGTGTATGTGATTACATTTGCATGTGCATTCTATGCCTGTATGAGAACATTATATGAATATACAAATGTGCATACATATGTATATACATACATACATCCATACATAGCTTTGTGTAATAAAAGTGGAAATCAAAGCATTGGCATTCTACATTTAAAGCAATTATCCGGAATAAGCAATGAACAAAATACTCTATGCTAAATAGATTTTTAAAGCGCTGTCATTAGTAATAGCTTTGTGGACTGTGTCTATAGAACTGTAGAGTATCAATATGTATAAGTTCATGTGGCGAATGTATTGTAACTAGTTCTACATCGCTGATATTGTGCAAAATACGATCATTTTGCTCCAATTGTGTGCTCATTGGAGAAGCTGCAGAGAGGAGTTTTTCAGTTGCATAGCTGCAGGTCTGAACAATCATTGGCTCCCGAATGAATACTGCCCATAAAAAATATTTAAAAAATCTGCTTTGTAAATGCCGGTTCACAAGCGAAATCTTTTGTCTCTCAAATCTGGTTTTGTAGACAGGGAAGGAGGAAGGGACCGTGTTGCTCGTGCTTTGACGACTCGCGATGTGTTCTTGTTCGTAACAGTTCACTACTACGCAATTCGGAATTCCTTACCTTTTTGGAATTCCTTTCATGGTTGCATAGCGCTCGAGTTCAAATGAATATCTACATTGTGTTCAGAAGTTTAAATTTTATTATTTATTATTTATTTTTGTACGTAATGTGTTCATAAAATAACATAATTGTTTTAAAAAAGTGTTTAAGGATAAAAATTAGATAATCAAAAACGTACAGTAAGAAAAAAAACAAAAAGAAAATTGTTCGACTCTAGTTGTGGAACACGTGCCGCTCTTGTCAACGCAATGAGAGACACCAGAATGCCGATATTGAACAACATAAGTTTACATGTGCGACGCAGTCTAGCTAAGCAAAGCTTATACATATGTTTTCATATTCGAGTATATACATACATATGTATGTATGTAAATATATTTGTTGTCATGTGTATGAACACATAATGGTTTGAAAGGCGAAAACGTCGTGAGAGAAATGAGTGAGCTATTAAGAGAGTGTAGGTATAGTGCACACACATGTTCTAATTAGTGTTGCCACTTGAGAAAATTTGTGAGTACCAGAATGCCTACCAAATCTGTTGCAAACTACCAAATTTTCTTAGAATCAAAACATCACATTTGGTAGAATATGTAAATACAAATAAACCTAAGATGTTGATTAAGTTTAGGTACTTGCACACTCTTCCTCTTCTTCAAGCCAATCGAATGCTTTTAACCACACCCTATGGAATTTTCGCTTTGTAGGTCATTCATCATTGTCAGGTTGTCGAGAACTATATGAGTGGTCGACACATTGAGCAGATTCCCACTACTCCTGATTGTTATACTCTTGCAACCAGTTGCTACACAGTATTATAGTTTTGTTCACCTAACGGTTGACTGTCTGTCCGTCCGTCCGTGCAAGCTGCAACTTGAGTAAAAATAGAGATATCTCGCTGAAACTTGGTATGTAGAATCCTTAGTACAAAAAAAAATATGAGTACCTAGATCGGACTACTGCCACGCCCACAAATCGCCATCAACCGAAACATAAAAGTGCCATAACTAAGCACTAAATTAAGATATAAAATTGTAATTTGGTACTTGTGGGCAAGTGGGCATGATCCCGCCTTCTAACAAGTTTAATGTATACTACTGTGTTCAAATTGAAAGGTGAATCCATTGTCCATTTCATCTCCTTTAATGTAATCTTCTCTCGCTGCAATACACTTATGCAAACGAATTTTCCAGTCAACATAGCACTTGGAAAAATCCTCCGTCATGATGGCCATCAGAGCCTTCTTCGATTATGTTTTTATATCCTTAATTGAGTCAAAACGGTGTCCTCGGAGTGGTCACGTGAATTTGCTGAATAGCCAGAAATTACACGAAGGTAAATGAAGCGAATGCGGTGGTTGCGGCACGATATTAGTTGAAAATGTGGCGAAATGATCACGAATAACCAATGCAGTATGAGATGGTGCATTATCGCATTTCTTTGTTCAGCATCGAAGAATTCACTTTTAGAGCCTCACAAAACGACGCGTATCTCAAATACTAATGAATATTTTGGCGTGAAATTTAGCATAGATGTCACCAACGGCACTACCAGAAAAGAAATTTACCGATTCGAAAAACACGTGAAGTATAAATTAAAAAATCGTCTTTCAATTTGATCACAGTAGTATATCACCTAAACCACTTAAGCTACAACAACCTAATTTGCTGAATACAAATCTTATAAGTACTTCTACCGATAGTGTGAAAAAGGATAAAATCATATAACGGTACTGTTAAAAACTACTAAAAGCCCGATAAATCTATAACTAAATACGCCAGAGGCATAAAATTGTATCACCGAAATGGTATGAGAGAGCTTTATTGGAGATGTGGTGTGAAAATTGCACGATGGCCGTGGCACCGCCCACTTTTTAGAAAAATCCCAGATCTGGAGACCTGACCAACCGATTCGGCAAAATTTGGTACGTAGCATTATTCTCACATTCTTATGTCACATTGTTAAAATGGACGAAATCAAACAACAACCACGCTTCCTTCCCATATAGCACAATTTTAAATTCCACTTGATTCGTTCAATTCGCAGTACAAAAATCAAGAAGCAATTAATATAAAAGGCTTACAAATTTGCAACAAAAGCTATTCAAACCTCTAGGTACCGAATATTCGAATATTTAGACACCGGTACCTATAGTTGACTTTTGATCGAAAATATCGGTCAATGTGTGATATATATAACTGAAATTAAGGGTAGGTCTGTATGTCAAAAATGGGTTGAATCAGACTAATACTTCTCTTAGCCACTATGTACTTAATATAAGGATTTTCGAACTTCCAGGTGACTTCGTCCCGTATATATCGGCCAACATGTGAGTTATCCCAATAAAAATAAGAGAGCGTGTTTTACTCACAACTGTGTATCTTTGTGGCAAAAATAGATAAATTTGAGCGAAAACTTGACCTAGCCCCTATATAACTATTAACAGGATTTTCAAACATCCGGCTGACTTTACTCCATATGATTGGTTTTACACTTTAAAGTATTTCCCTGACTTTGATTCTTGCAAGTTGCAATAGTATAAAATGTTCGGTTGCACCCGAACTTAGCCCTTCCCCACCTGTTTTTTAGTTACTATGTATTGCAACCAAGAATATTTGAAATTTTAAGCGAACAAATTTTAAAGGTTAACTTTAATGTATATCAAAAACATAGGAAACTACCAATTTTGGTTCGATCGCACCAAAACGGCAACGCTAGTTTCGATGTCGTATATACGAGGTGAAGTAGAGAAGCTGGCGTCTAAATATTTGCCACAAAACGTAAGCCATAAATTAATATTTGTTGAAAACAGATGAGTAAGCAACACACGTTCGCATGTAAGTCCCGCGACCGATCGTTGCTCTCTCTGTCAACTTTGCGCTATTCAAACACAAATTTGCTTTATTACCAGAGCTTTTTAGAGTTCGCTGTCGCTGCTCTCTGCATCTTATCAATTGATCAACGAAATGCTTCAGCAAGAGCAAATATAATTTAAAAGAAATTTATATCCAGGAATGCTCTACTAGTTATAAAATATTGAAATATCTTTGCTGTTGTATTCAATAAAATAAAATATTATTATTCCCAGTATTATCATTTGCACCGATATTCCGTTCCTTCATTTGTATACTAACATATGTACATACATATACATATACATATGTATGTATGTATATATGATATGAGCTCAACCAAAGAGAGCTTGTCAACTTACTAATTTCATGAAAACATCACTCATTTTGATCAAACTAAAAGGTTTACTGTTAACAGGAAGGTCGGATTTCGCTATTAAGGATATACATTGTACATATTGGGACAAAAAAACTTCGAGAATTGTGGCATTCATTTTTGACATTGCTCAGATATACCTGAAAATTAGCAAGCGGTTTTTTAAATATTTAACCTGACTAACATATGCCGCAAAAGGTTTATTAAAATAAAATATAATGAAATCATTATACATATGTATGTATGTACATATGTGGTATATGGAATTTGAGATAATTTGTCAACTATTTTAACACATTTTCGGCATTAAACTGAAGTATATCCGATATTATATGTACATTTAGTTAATTTTTCTAAGAAATCTTACATATTGAGTGATATAAACGGTATAAAAACCGGAAGTTTGAGAATGTTATATTAAGTATGTATATGGAAGATAGGGTACCATTGACCTGATTTTTGTCTATTTTTTCATTGCTAATAGTATTATTAGCAGAGAAATATGCTTTCTGAGTTTAAATTAATAATATGGTAATACATACCATAACCAATATCTAAGGAGGATGTTTAAAAATTTTGATGTCAGTTAGTTGAAGGCTAGAACAAAATTTCACTCGATTTCATCAAATTTTAGATACAAAAATGCACCGTTATTAGAGAAACCCGCTCTCTCAATTTCATTAAGATAACTCATATATTTACCGAAAAAACTATCAGGCTACTAGGCAGGCGGTTCGAATATCTCTATATAAGGTATATGGGGACTAGATTATTTAGTAGTTAGTATTGATTTCACCAATTTAGTCCACAAGCGCAGATTTTTATCAGAAAAATTTCTATCGTGATTTCAATAAAATTTATATATATTTTCGGTAAAAAGTCAGCCTTAAACGCTGGGGTCTACATATCCAGTAGTTCGGATTTCTACAAATTTTAGAAGTTAGATCGCATACATTATGTTATGTTCCGATTTTGACAATTTTTAGACTTAAGATGGCATTTATTATCATCTCATTTGTGAAATTTATCTCTTCTGACTAATTTATTTAGTGAGGTGGCGACTTTTTAGTTGTTTTCAGGATAACCATGGTTATAATCCAGAAAAACTTTTGCCTGGCTTTTGCGCAGTTTGCAGGTGCCATCACTACTGCGATCTCCTATAACATATACTAGTTTTATTTCTTAATTTGGAGCTTAGTTAATGACAAGTTAATACAATTTCAAGGTTGCACGAACGGGCGGACGGGCAGATAGACAGTCAGAACTTAACTCATCTTGTCATCCTGATAATTTGTATATAACTGCATATCTATCTTGACTAGTTTTATGATACAATATATTGCAGGAGTATATAAAATATAATCAATTGCTGTATACTTATACTTCTACTTTAATCGCGTTGAATAAGATTTCTTGGTATTCCCAATTGAAATTGAGAGACACAAATAATGATATGTGCCTCCAACATAGTACTTTTATATTGCATATCTATGACTGTTTCCATAAGAGATATGAAATATATGAAAGATGTTATTATACTATATACTATGTATATATCCCGATAATGAGACATCGTTTATTCTATAAAAAGCTCATAAGTTGGGGAATTTCAATCATTTCATTTCTATAAAAAAAAATATTTTAAAGGCATGAAATATTTTCAACGTAAGCTCTGAACCACTGAGGCAGCTTGATGAAGCATACTATTCCCAAATATTTATTATTGAATACAGTAGATAGATGGTTTAGGAAACCCAAAATTTCAAAAGTAATTGATATTCATTATACGCTGATTATGGTATATGAATTTTGTCCCAACTGCTTGTAACTGACAGAAGTAAACGTCGTGTGTATATACGAACTAGTCCCTCAGTTTTTGAGATGTCAATTTAAAATTTTTCACACGTTCCTTATACGAACCGCTCATATCGGCTCACTATAGCACATAACTGTCATACAAACTGAAGGCTCAAAATAAAGTACCTATTTTGAAAACTTTTTTAGTTGACGAGATATCTTCACGAAATTTACTGTGGATTATTGTCCAAGGCAACGATAAAATATCACAAGAAATGTTCCAGATCGGGCAACGTGCTATATATAGCTGCCAAGCAAACCGTATGATCAAAATTTATTTCTTGTATGAAAACATTTTTATTCTAACTTCGCTGTAACCGTAGTTAACGGTTTCTCTTATTGTACTATTTACACAGCATCAGAATCGATGCAGTCTTTTCAACGAGCCATTGTTTAATTTAAATTTTCATCTATTTCCAATGCGTAAATAAACGTGACCCTTATAACAAGTTTACTGACTTGATTGTTTAATAAAGGTGAGTATTTCGGATATTAAAGCAGTGAACTGTTCCGCTGAAATTTGTACGTGATGGTAAGCTCAATTTTTATTGTAAATCAAGATACTTTAAACTTCAAAATTAAATAACATCGTATTTACATACAATATAAGAGAGTTAAAGAAAATGCTTAAATTTAAAGTAAAATAATGTCGTATCATGCTATATAAAAATGCCTATTGTACTCGTATATGGTATGAGTGTGAGTGGAAATATTTTAATACGCGACTAATTGGGAGCATAATTGCAATTTGTTTGTTCACTGCCGTTACTAAACGAATTATAAGGATATTTGATATATCCAATTCCATCCGAAAGAAGTCACAGAATACATACTTTAATTGTATCTACCTTGTCTGTAGGCTCTACTTTTATTATAAATTATATATAATATATTAATTAATTAAGATATTTATTGTCATTATTTTTATGTGACACCAAAACAAGTTTTATTTACCATTTTGTATTTTAAAAATGCAATTAGTTCAATTATTTGTAGATTTAGATATATCGGACAAGTTTATTACGAGAAAATGTTTGGGTAAAAAGAAAGGTGCTAGGTTAAAAAAATTAAGTGAATTGGACAAGATTTGTTCGAAATTAGTTATATCTAATACCGAGGAAAAATAAATAAAACGTTAGATCATGCCAAAAGTAAAAAAAACAAATGCTGAATTTTTTCGTTTGGAAGTTTACACAGTGTATAAATATACTACTGAAAAAATGTTTCCAAAATGCTTATCAATATTAGAAAGTGGAAAAACGTGCGAAGGAACTTCGTGCTTTAAGGACGAAGGTTTGAGGGAAGTGAGATATTAAAAATCACATACGCTCGAATAAAGATTATATAAAATTTATTACGTATATGGTAGAGTGATTATGATTACCCTGTACATAGTAGTACTACTATATTTGCATAAGTTCGATCCGTGTACATGTTAAAATTTAGGTACGAGTTAATAATAACGGTACACATGCTATTTCTTATATTTATCGTAATATTCTTACGACCTTGTATTCAATTACATACCGTAAATATTAGTTAACGACTTTACTCGCTCAATAAATGTATGTATTTTATTGCTTTTTATGTCTTCACGATGAACGATGAAGGAACCTTACTTCTGCAAACTCTATAATATAAGAATTTAAGAAAAAATTAAACTATTTTTCTAACGCAACTTTGTTCGAACTAAGCACTAAGAGCTATCTGATTGAGATATTTGAGTAAAGGAATGTGTCGTCTAACCTTCTGTTAGTTAGAGTAAGGAATTATAGTCAATTTTATTTACATATTTTATATTAGGGATAAAGAAATCGGGTTTATCTCTTCAGAAAAGAAAAATAACGAAATGTTAAATAAGATTATTTAGCGCAATTTATGTGCATATTGGACCCTAAAATGAATTGATGCTAATGTAATGATTTTCTAAATGCAAGAGGGGCCAAAATAAAAATATCATTGCACAAACTTTTGCAATGACAAAATTTGAAAAAATATGCTATGCTATGCAGTTACTGCATGTAGGTGTGTATAAAAGCAATTGTGTATGTATGAAAGTAGTTATTATGTCAAATGGAAGGAAATTTATCTATTACCGTTAAATTATGCAGTTTTTGGAATAAGAAATTGGTTATGGTTTAAATATACATACTATATTAGAATACAAGTATATCAGAAATAGCTAAGGTACATACATAGATTTACGTATGTATGGCTGTTTTTAGATAGGATTTGAAAAATAGCAATAGTGATGGAATATGCAAAGTACGGAAGCCAACTAAATCATATTAAAGCTTTCAATATGGGATTTAGAGGAAGCATAAAAAGATTTTATATTGAAAATATTTAAAATAATCTGTCAATTTGTACCTTAATTGTTCTCCTTATACCAATCCTGAAAACATGGTAAGACACAAAATTATTTATTTTAGATATTTTTCCTCAATAAACTTTACTTATGTAAGTGCGATGGTCTGTGAATATGTGTATATGTACGAGTACTTAATTCAAAAAGCAAAATCATATTATTACTTACTATTTAATAAGTGAATTAAGAATAGGCAGCTATCAATGAGTTATTGTTGGCAACATGCTCTTAAGCAGTATGGGTAGGGACTCAACTAAAGGTGCGGATTTTTGTATACATTTTGTATAAAATTTTTTATGCTCCGTAACTTGTTGCCACAGAGTTTGATAGTTATGTTCACCTAAAAGTTGTTGGTAACACCTACAACTACAGTTGTTATATGGTTAGTATTGAGATTTATATTAATCAGATGGATGTTAATATAAATATATCGGACTAAGTGTTTACCTATACGATAATACCAATATAGCTTAAGTTAGATACCAATTAAGATTGGTAAGATTTACAATTTTGCCGAACAACGAATATCGAATTCTTTCGTTACGTTTTTTAATATAAAGTTTTGAAATGAGAAATGAAAATCATCTTAACTGCGATCAAGATTTTGTCGAAAATGCCTTAAAATCTCCCCACATCTTTCAAAGACAACCGTATATATCTCTTGGCATAATATAAATATAAAGTGAGCAAGGAATTTTAGCTCTGCTCTGCGGATAGACTTGTCTTTCATGCCATTTTCTCCAAAACTCGTATTCTTCAATTACGCGGTACAAAAACAAAAATATTTTTCATTAAATAAATTTTATTCTCATAAACTATGTTTTGTTACATTATGCATATTTATTCATGTATTTGCATTTACATACAGAAAGTATATAATATTGGATAGTCGAAAAAGTATTTTCGTATTTTGTCAATAGATGTCGTTGTAGTCATGTATCTCCATTGCTATCAATCACATTGTATCATACGAGGGCTGCTATATATATTCTGGCCTAGGGCAACACTAAGTTGCAATCTGACATTTCCATTGGAAAGTTTGATATTTTTTAGCATAACTCACTCAGAACGTTTTGTCATTTAATCGTGAATTGTTTTATTTACAGGGAATTTAAAAATTCATCTCGGCCAAAAAATGGAATTAACTCGTGAACATTTTCGTGCGATCATTTTTCACAACTTTCGACGTGGATTATCACGACAAGAGTGCATCGATGAACTAAAATCTTTGTATGGCTATGAAGCACCATCCTATAGCACTGTGAAAAACTGGTACAACGAATTCAATCGTGGCCGACGCTCGCTCAAAGACGAATTCCGTGAAGGTCGTCCAAAAACAGCCGTTGTGCCAGAAAACATCGATGCCGTACGTGAACTGATAATGCAAGACCGTCATGTTACATACCTTCAGATAGAGACATGCCTATGCATTTCTCCCACCAGCATACATTCGATATTACATGAAGACCTGGCAGTAAAAAAGGTTTGTTCTCGTTGGATCCTGCACAATTTGAAATCGCTTAAAAAAAGGCTCGTGTGGATTGTGTGGATTGGTGTAAAGAAATGCTGAAAAAGTACGATCACGGTGCTTCAAAAGACGTTTATAAGATCGTCACAGGTGACGAATCATGGATCTATGCGTATGAGCCCGAAACAAAACAGCAATCGACAAAAAAAAAATAAAAAAAAAAAAAAAGAACCATTTTCGTTGATAAATATGCCTATTTACATTATTAGGCCAGAAATATATATAGCAACCTACATACCATATAGTGTTGAAAAGGTGAAATTTTAAGCTTCTTTGAGCCCAAAAACAAATTAAATTCGGGGAAGTTGAAAAAATTTTAAACAGTTCAAAAATGGATGAAAATACCACCAATGAAATTTGCGAAGTTTACGAAGACGATGCTGTATCAGCTCGTGTAGCACAACAATGGTTCGCACGCTTCCGTTCTGAAAATTTCGAAATTTCGATTTACAGTGATGGAATAATGACTCTAGCGGAAAAATGGCAAAAAGTGGTGGACCAAAATGGTACATATTTGTTTATTTACCAGTATAAATGTTAAAAAATTAAGTTGAGGTTTGATTAGAAAACCGAAAAGCCTTTTTAGACTACCCAATAAATTTTCATTTGAAATTTTACGCAACCTTTGATAGGATTGCAAATTTTTGGAATTCAAACTGAAAAGTAATGCCGAAGTACATATCAGCGAACTGTTACGAACAAAATCACAAAGCGAGATCACAAGTATTACCCTCGCACGTGCAACTCGGTGCCACTCCCCTTTTCTCATCGCCCCTCTCTCCTACAAAGAACGAGTTACCGCAACAGAAGTGTCTTAATTTCACCTTAATGAACCATAAGTCGCTTTGCGTATTTTATACCCTGAACGGGGTATATTAAGTCCACGAAGTTTAAAGAATCTAGAAGGAAACGTGAGAGATCCTATAAAGTGACACTTTCACGAAATTTTACATAAATTACTAACAGAAGCAATGGTCAGATATGATCAACAAAGTATGTATATACTTAGCTCCCATAAAATCGGACCGATAGAAATCAAGTTTTTGATACTTTCATATTTGTGAAAAGTTTTCTAGCTTCGGTGCAACCAAAGTTCACGTTTTTTCTTATTTCAGTAACAATAGATAAATACAAAACATTGAAATCTGACTCAAACGGACATTAAACTCTTGCTAAAGGTGGATTGGCTCTCGATTCAGATCATTTATAGTAAGTAAGATCAAAGCGTATAAGTATTTAACCACGTAAACTAACACTATATTTAATTTACGCGTAAAACTCTAATGAATTTAAATATTCTTGAAATTTTTGAAAATGTCTGCACTTTCTCTCTGTGTTTTTTGATTTGTTGTTATACATATGTATTTGTATTAGTGTCCATTTCCTTAGCCGATTCTTTGTACTTTTTCAGATGCCATTCCATGTTTTTTTTCTTTTTATTGATTTCTTAAAATGTCTACACTACGGTAGAAAATCGATTTTTTTTAATTCGAAGTAATTTTTAACAGCAGTTGGAAGAAGGAGCTGTGCGGAGCGCTGAGTGGCGGACTTGAAACTTTAAACGAGTGTTTCTTAAAACTGTTTTTTTTCCAAACTTTCCTCCATCGTTTCTCAAACACGGCTTGACGGAACATACTACTGTGCCCAAAAAATAAGGTGACATTGTATTTATTTTGAAAATTTTTTATTTATTCTTCCAAATCAATTTCATCCCCTTCAAAGTAATCCCAACGGATTTTCCAATCTTCGAAACACTGGTTGTAGTCACTTTCCGGGATGGCCTTCAGTTCAGTCTTCGCTGCGGCTTGAATCTCCTCTAAAACGGTATCCCCGGAGCGGTCTTTTGAGCTTGGTGAACAGCCAGAAGTCGCACGGCGCCATATCAGAACGGAACGATATGGGTTGAGTTTTTGGCGTAATGATCACGAAATACGAGGGCAGTATGGGATGGTGCATTATCGTGGTGTAAAAACCAAGAATTGTCTTTCAACAATTCCCGCCTTTTTAGGCGGATAGCGTTACGCAAACGGCGCATAACGTTCAAATAATATTTCTTGTTGACTGTTTGACCGGTTAGAAGGAATTCATAATGCACAACACCACGATAATCGAAGAAAACAGTCAACATGACCTTGATTTTTGAGCGACTTTGGCGCGATTTTTCTGGTCTCGGCTCTCTTTTGGCAGCTCGATTGATCGGTTGTTTCGGGATCGTAAGCATAGATCCAAGTCTCATCGCCAGTTATAATGCGTTTCATGACACCCTGGTAGTCGGAAAGCATCGTTTCACACACTTCAACGCGACGCCTTTTTTCCAAAAAATTCAATGTTTTCGGTACCAGTCGAGATTTGACGCGCTTGAGGCCCAAAACATCCTTCAAAATGGTATTGGCTGAGCCTTTCGATATGCCAACTTCATCAGCAAGGTCTCTAATTGTTAATCGACGGTTTTTCAACACCAAATCTTTGATTTGTTGAACGTGAGCTTCGTCGGTTGAGGTTGATAGTCGCCCTGGACGCCCTGGACGCTCTTCGTCTTTGACACGTTCACGGCCGGCTTGGAACTCACTATACCACTTGTAAACATTTTTTTTAGACATAGCCTCATCACCAAAGGCTTTCTGCACCATCCTCAACTTATCCGCAGCAGAAAATTGATTCCGTAAACAAAATTTAATGCAAATTCTTTGCTCAACAAATTTCGACATCGCAAAAAACGAAAAACTCACTTTTAGCAGCTCACAAAACGACACGTAAGTATCTCAAACACTAATGAATATTTTGACAAGAAATTTGACATAAATGTGACTGACAGTACTATCAACCTAAAAAAAAAATAATTCTCAGTTTAAATTCAAATGTCACCTTATTTTTTGGGCACTCTAAATGTAAATAAACTTAAAGCTCTATTTGTTCACTATTCGTAGAGAAAAACTCATAAAAATACAGGCCATCACATGGGTGTTAATGTAATTTCGACTGAAATATTTATTTTATATTAAAAAAGAAAAATACTATCGAGCGAAATATTGTAATGGAAAGAATTTTCAATAAATATTTATTTATGTCTAAGTAAGTGCATTTATTTTGTGATGTTGTTGTATCCTTTTCTTTTGTTATACTAGTTACTAAATACATTTAGAAATAATATTGGGATAGTTGTTTTTTAACAAATTGGCATCAGCATCGGCCAAAAATGGTGCATCGGTCGGACACTAATTTGTACAGTCTTCCGGAACAAATGGAATGACATTCTCTTACTACTAAAAAATTTGCAGAATAAACTACATATGTATTAAAAATATATTAATCACATAGAAGTGATATTACACTATATTCCTGCCTTGATTTATGTATATACAAACATACTTCGTTTTTTGCTTATTTTGCTTAAGAAACACAGGCATAATACAGGGGCTGTTCGGATTTGCTCTTCGGATGTGTGTAATGTGTCTAATGGTTTGGTAATCGGACTTAAATCGTACGTAATTTTCATATGTTGTATGTATTATTAACTGTGTGACTGTATAGCATATCTGCGAAAGGCCTTCAAATGCTAAAGAAACAACGATTCGCTGCTCATTTAAAAAATTTGTGATATGTAATTGAAAGTATTGAGTGAAAATAACCTTATTTTCTTGATCACATTTTCAAAAATTAAAATGCCGATTTCGAAAACACAAAACTTATCAGGAATGAATCAATCAGTTAAGTTAAATGATTGCTTGCCGTTATCACTATAATGAAAATGTAGAAGCAACTTGCATTCAAATTTTAAGGTTGTTTTGTTTGTATGGAGACCTGTATTGCTCCATGTGACCGTATGTATGCATGTGTTGCACCATTATTTGCATTGCAAATCATTACAATAATACAACGAACCATCCACTAACGAATCAATGAAGCGAAAACTGAAAAATTCTATTAAGCAACAACAATATCATTTAAATCTACTTATTGCAATGTTTATGGTTGATCCGTTATACGAGTATTCGAATGTGTGAGTTTTAAGCCAAGATATAAGGTAATTATTTCATATATGTATGAATGCATGTGATTATGAATGTATGTATGTGAAATAAAAAGGATTTGTTGATGAAAATTGTGAGTATAGCATCAGTAGAATAAACACACACAATAATGGATATCATACCATTGATTGTTGGATGTTCCAAATGCTCCAGGTCCACTAACTCTGCGCTGAGTATGTTTAACGTGCATTTTATCTTCACAAGAAGCTCAGCGTGAACGTTCGGTATGCGGGACACTGCTCACACTGCAAGCGCAGTTAAATGTCACCATACCTTTCACTACCTTATTTCCGATCGTTTACTTTTATAACTGAGTTGGCGAAAGTTTCACGCTTTTATCGCTAAACGTACGTGTTTCTACGAATATCCTTGATATATGTATGCATGTACGTCTACAGCAACATATACATATGTACATACGTACTGCATATGGATTATATAGATGCGGAAACAAATATGTTGTCGTACATTTTGAAGTAGTTATACTTTGTACGAGCTCTGAGGCAGGACTTCACTTCATTTAGCTCTCCTGTTGTCTTCTGTTGAACGGTAGTGGGGTGGTGGTGGGTAGGTGTCTGATTGGGTGGTGTCGCAGATGCACCTGATTTCATTCAACTTTGCACTTTCACTTTGTAATTGTGCTTTGCTTTTCCGTAGTCCTTTGGCGCGTCCTGTGTATTGCGGTATAAGGGGTTTTCGTTGTCGTTGTAGATTCTATTGTGGTTTTGGTGGGTACAGTACGAAAAACGAATATAAACTATACGTACTCGTGTAAATTTGTTACTTTACTATATATAGATATAGTATATATATATATATGTATGTATATATGTATTACTGTAGAGGTGTAGGTACAATAGCACTTGAATTTCTAATGGGAACTGCTAAGCACATATGTTTTTACAATTATTAAATAGGCAGGGAATAGTATCGATGTTGCTAGTTACTACGGTAATTGTTACGTTTATATGTACGTAATCGGTTAAGAATATTGGCATAATCGCTAATTATGTATATTAATGACATACAAAATAAGTATTTGAGCGTTAAAATTAATTGTGTGTTGTTTCTTTAATTGTGATATTAAATTTAGCTATTTATTTCATTGGTTAAATACCTTATTCGTTTACATTAATTTAAGTGTTTTGCCAAAAGCAGTTACAATTCGTGCACTGAACGTACATTTCGTGTTGTAACAAAGCTGTGGTATAATCGGCACTGTAATAATTATATAACTTATGTTGTTGGCATGCTCCCTATTTCGAACTTCCGAAGCAGCGTAACATTTTCACACTTTTACCGCTGCACTGCATTTTCGATTTTTTCGGGTTAAATAACTGCTTTCTTTAAATTGTGAAAAACTGACGCGTTTCGTACAACTAGATTAGTAAGTTTCAATATTTGGGATTAGTAAATGCTACGGTGGCGATTTATATTTTTTAATTAATTTTTTGTTTTTCACTTTTTAACGCTTTGAATTTCAAACAGGTACGTGGTTTTACATTCATTTTTAACTATTTGTGAAACTGCGCTTCTGTTGAATGAAGAATTTTATTTGATTATGTAATTGTTTTCATTTTCATTGAATATGAGTGATGCACATTCACTTTCTTCGTCATCGCGAACAGCACTGCACATACTGTGATCTATACATACATATCTACGCAAGCATATCGGTATGCATATATGTATATGTACATATATATTTATGAATTATATACATACGCACACACATATACACGCTTGTATCGAGCACGGAGCATACCGAAAAAAAGCACTTAACACATCCTTCAGTTTCCCATTGTACCTAAAATTCCGATACTCAAAGTGACTTATTGTACTTGTATACATGTACATACATACATACGGCTGAACATACATATGTACGCATACGGATAACTATGACTTTATGTTTCAGGAGCACCCCTGTGCAGGTGTGCAATGGTTCACCAAGTCGGAATCCTTTGCACTTTACATTTTGCAAATATCAATTAAGCAATTACATTTTATTAAAGAAAATATGCACTTTTGTAACTTCGATTTAGCAGCTTTTGGCAAACAATATTAAGGGAGATGGAAAATTAAATAACATATATTTTATAAAATCAATGGTTCTCCTTTGACCTCTATTTCTTCATTTGGCTAGGATACATTTTTCGCAAAATCTAAAAATGTGTGTGTTCAACGTAGTGCAATAATAATTTAACAATTAGCACATTTCCTCGCGCTGTTACACAATAAGTAATATTTATTTAAGTCCGCTATAATTTTTCTACATATTTTTTATGTAACACTTTAACAGCTTTGGGGAATTATTCAATAAACCTTTGATTTGATTAGTCTTTTACTTTCACTTTGACCTGAACTATTCAATACGGACTCCCCACTGTAAGTAAAGCTGTCTTATTCACGGGCGCATTGCTTTGACTTGTTATTTAACTTATCCATATGAAAATCAATAAAGAATGAGCATGTCCTGTCGTCCGAAAGTTCAGTTGTCTATGGCACTCAGCGAGAGAGAGAAAGGTCCTCTCAGGAGCACAATTATGCGGAGCTTTTCTCATTGCAACCGTGTTTTCTTTCATTCATAAAAACGAACGCACCCAACACAAAATCTGACTGTCGACTGCCAAATCGGCAAATCGGCAAATCGAAGACGAAGACGTCTGTGAGTATGTGCATTTGGTTCGAAGTAATATAAATAAATTTCGAAAGAAATATTATATACATATATACATGCATGTACATACTATATGTATATGACATATGTAATGTCCTCACAAGTGCGCTCTAATGCGCGATGTGATTTCATTTGATTTGAAATTACTTTTTATCATAAATTAGGTGGAATTATATTCACCCAATATATCTTCGTTTCTATACATTACATATTTATATAGTCTAATAAAATCCTTAGATTACAATTAAAAAATTAAACTGATATTAAACAATTATGATTATTTTATTAGAAAGGAAAATAACTATTTTTGGGTAATACAAGTGACCAAAAGTGAAAAGTGACCAGACGATAAGTTTTATTCTTTGTATTTTTATTTATTTATATACTTACTTACTTTTGTATTTATTATACTATGTACATATGTGTATGTATATTAATATATTCTTAAAATATAATATAAATACAGTATGAAAAAGTAAGGAAGGCTAAGTTCGGGTGTAACCGAATATTTCATACTCTTGCAACTTGCAAGGATCGAAACTGGTTTGCAAGAGCAACGAAAGTCAATACATGTCTTCTTCTTCTATATTGGCATAGACATCCCTTACGCGGTTATAGCCGAGTTTACAACAGCGCGCCAGTCGTACTTCCTTTTCACTGTTTGGCGCCAATTGGGGACTCCAAGTGTAGCCAAGTCCTTCTCCACCTAGTATTTCTAACTGAGTGGAGATCATCCTCTTCCTCTGCTTTTCCCGGCGGGAACTGCGTTTAATACTCTCAGAGCTGGAATTTTTTCATCCATTCGGAAGACATAACCTAGCCAGCATAGCAGCTGCCTCTTACTTCGCTGAACTATGTCAATGTCGTCGTATATCTCGTACAGCTCATTGTTCCATCGACTGCGATATTTGCCATTGCCAAATCTTCCGCCGAAACTTTCTCTCAAAACTTCGTAACGCCGACTCATCAAATGTTGTCATCGTCCATGCCTCTGCACCATATAGCGGGGGTGAAAAGTGATTTGTAGATCTTGCCGTTTGTTCGTCGAGAGTGGACTTTACATCTCAATTGCTAATTTAGTCCGAAGTAGCACCTGTTGGCAAGAGTAATTCTGCGTTGGATTTCGAGGCCAACGTTGTTATTGGTGTTAATGCTCGTTCGAAGATAGACTAAATTATCTACGATTTCGAAGTTATGACTGTCAACAGTGACGTGGGAGCCAAGTCGCGAATGCGACAACTATTTGCTTGATGACAGGAGATATTTCGTCCTGCCTTCGTTCACAACCAGACCCATTTGCTTCGATTCTATATCCATTGTACCTTCGCTATTGAGATTTGCAGCGCGAATTATTTTCTCTAGGATTAGATTGAAGAAATCGCACCATAGGGAGTGTTAAAAACCTCGTTTGGTTTCGAATGGTATTAAATCGAATCGAATTAGTTTTGTGGAGATACCAATTTCAGACATAGCGCCATAAAGGCAGCTCATTTTCGTGTTTTTACAAGCATCTTTGAAATAGACGAAGAGGTGGTGTATGTCGATCACCTTTTCACGGGTCTTTTCCAAGATTTGGCGCATGGTGAAAATCTGGTCGGTTGTTGATTTTCCAGACCGGAAGCCACACTGGTAAGATCCAATTAGTTTGTTGACTGTGGGCTTTAATCTTTCACACAGTACGCTGGATAGAACCTTATACTATGTATACGCGATGTTGAAGAGGCTTATCCCACGGTAGTTGGCGCAGATTGTGGGGTCTCCCTTTTTGTGGATTGGGAGGAGCACACTTAAATTCAAAGTGTTCTCAGAGGGCAAGTCAAGTAAAAAATCGTTCGGTTGTCCGTTGTGATTTCATCTTCACGACGTTGAACCTTCCTTGTGTCGCTGCAATAAGATAGTGGTCCGAGTCAATGGCAGGGCCTCGGAGCGTACGCACGTCTAAAACACTGGAAACGTGTCTTCCGTCTATCACAACATGATCGATCTACTTCAGTAAAGTCGACCAGCTTCAAACCATTCGAGGATGTTTTATTATGGAGATTGATTTTACCGACCGTTGCGCTGAAGATACCTTCCTTGCCCACCTTTGCCAGGCACGATTTTTACATATTGGCTGGACAGCTCTCATAGGTGCACTATAAGCGTTCATAGAAGACATCTTTAGTCGCATAGTCCTTCTCTACCGTCGAGATGTGAACGCAAGTTAGTGCTTTGTTGAAGAACGTCGCTTTGATGCGGATTGTAGCTAGTTCGTTCGCTCATCCACCGGAGTGAATGTCCGGACTGGTTGATGAAGCCTCTGTCCCACCACGAATCACAAATTTGCGCTTTTTTATATAGCCGCTGTAGAAAATGCCACAAGACCTATTCGTGTCAGCGCCCATCGAACTTCTTGGACGGCGGTGATGTCAGCCTGCTGCGCTGTTTTTTCTCTTCATTGGGAACGTTTTTTTTTACGTGGCGGGTCCCAAACCCAGCGCACAACCTTGTGGAGGGAATGTTTCGCCTTCTCACTTTAGCTCGCCTTCAAACGGATGTTCTTTGGCTACCCAGAGGATACTTGGTCTAGGACCGGAAGTCGTGAGCTGCTTGAGCCATATGTGAAGGCGCTCGGAGAACTTGTCCTCTCTAAAGCCAGGAAAACTAAGATATGATGTATCTTCTTACAGGCCCATATCACTTCTACCGATAATATCGAAGCTTTTTGAGAAAATTCTCATAAAACGTATCAATAAAATCATTGAACGAAAAAATAATTCCAGCGCATCAGTTTGGGTTTCGGGCCATTTTACGATTGATCGAATCCACAGGATTACACACATTATTAAAAAAGTCTTTGAGGAAAAAAAATTCTGTTCTGCCTTGTTTTTGGATGTTGCAAAAGCGTTCGATAAAGTTTGTCACAAAGGACTGCTTTCGAAACTGAAACTGTTTTTACTGAAACAGCGTTATGACGTCTTAAAATCGTATTTATCAGATCCCTACTTTCGCGTTAAACAAGGAGACAAATATTCTATTCTAGGGGAAATAAAAGCAGGAGTTCCACAAGGTAGTGTATTAGACCCTCTTCTTTATATTCCATTCACGCACGACCTGAAGAAATGGCAGATAAAACTGAATGAAGCTAAGTCTATACACATTGTTTTCACATACAACAAGATACAGCACTTACCGATTTTCATAGACGGTGCACGAATCCGTACTTTAATTCCGCTAAATACTTAGGAATGACGCTTGACACTAAGCTACGGTAGAAAGTTCACGTAAAAAACAAACGTAAGAAGCTGGACCAGCGACTCAAAAATTACAACACAACAAATTAGTGTTATCCATCGAAAATAAGTTACTTATCTATAAGCAAATACTCCGACCGATATGAAGCCATGGTGCACAACTCTGGGGATGGACTAACGGAAACAATAAGAAAGTCATCAAACAATTTCAAAACAAAGTACAAAGACTAATTGTCAAAGCGCCATGGTATTGTTAATGTGCTGATATAAAGCGTGATCTAGACGTAAACTCGGTTAACGCAGAAATATTAAAAATTGCAACAGCACATAGTGCAAGATTGCTACAGCATTGTAACGAAGAAGTAGCTATGTTAACTTCTAGAGATGGTACACCAACCGAAAAGAAAAACAAACAGTTAAATCAGTAAAAAAATATAGAAAATAAGAAAATATATTAATATATGTAACTTAAAGAAACAACTTCTAAAATTAAATCCTTAGCATAAAACCCATCTAAAAAATGTAATCCACGTAATGTTAAATTAGCAATATTAAAATATCCAGAAATCAAAGGCATAACCTAACCTCCTATAACCCTAACTCTCCTATTAACTGAATGTCTGGAGAATTATTTATATTATGAATAATAGCTCCAGCCTTAAATATAGCATGTGCTAATAAATGAAAAAGCAAGCTTATAAAATCATATAGATAAAATTCTTATTATTAATCCTTAACTGTCTTAAAGTAGGAAGAGCAATAATCTTCTTTATATCAAATTCAAAGTTAGCCCTTAACCGTGCCATAAATATTGTTAATTCAGAAAATAATAATAGTAAATCCCCAAGTCATATACCTCTCAATAAAATATGAAATCGAATTAATAAATAAACACCCGCAGTCACTAAGATCGAAGAATGAACTAAGGTCGAAACAGGAGTTGGAGCTGCTATCGCAGCAAGCAGTCAAGAAGAAAAAAATTGTGCTCTTTTAGTTATAACAGCTAACATAATTAATGCACCAATAATTTCCATTTCCACTCTATCCCTTATACTTTCTAAATAAAATATATAATTTCAACTTCCATAATTTAATACTCAAGCAATTGCTAATAAAAAAAAAGCTATATCGCCAATACGATTAGATAAAGCAGTTAATATCCCAGCATTGTAAGATTTTACATTTTGAAAATAAATTACTAAACAATAAGGCACCAGCCCCAATCCATTTCACCCCAATAAAATTCTAATTAAATTAGGACTAATAATAGCATTATAGACACTAGAAATATTAAAAATAATATCTATAATAAAACGGTTAATATTTATATACCCTCTTATATAGTCCCTTTTATAATAAATAACCAAAGATGCAGTTAACAAAACACAAGATACAAGTACAAATAATAATAACATTCAGTCTCATACAAAAGTTTTTACAATTCTAGTCGAATTTAAACTAACTAACTTCTCATTCTAAAAATAAAGAATAGTCATTTAATAATAACCCCAAACTGGAAGTAAAAAATTCAACTTAGTAGTCATTAAAATTAAAAATCGAATTGTACAAATTTATAAATATTTCACGATATAAAATGATGAAACTCATTTCATTGACACCACAAATCAATATTTTAAATAAACTATTTAGATTTAAAATCAAAATAAACTGGTATCTCTCTTTAAAATTAATTAATTTAAAAGAAATCAATGAAGAAATATAAAGAAATTCACGAATCTGACCACATCTAAATTTATAACTCCTGAAAAATTTTTACCATGCTATAGTCAGCATATGTGTAAATATCTATAAAGTATAAGCAGCACTAAAAAAAGATAATAAAGATAAAGAAATCATAGTATCTCAAGATCAACTCACAATTCTATTTAATAAAGAAATTTCCCCTAATAAATTTAAAGAAGGAGGTGCAGCTATATTACAAGCTCTTAACAAAAACCACCATAAAGTTATTGAAGGTATAAAATTCAATAAACCCTTATTGATTAATAAACTCCGACTCCCTAATCGTTCATATGTAATATTAGCTAAACAAAATAACCCAGACGAACACAACCCTTGAGCAACTATTAAAGTATAAGGACCACTAAGACCTCAATAAGTTAAAGTTATTAGACCGCCTAAAACAATTCCTATATGAGCAATTGATGAATAAGCAATTAAAGCCTTTAAATCAGTTTAACGTAAACACACTAAACTAATTAAAACTCCTCTCACTAATCTAATACTAACTCATACATAATTATACTTAGCCGCTCTAACTCCCCACCGCTGCAAAAAAAGAAAAACACGCAATAATCCATACCTTCCTAACTTTAATATAATTCCAGCTAAAATCATTGAACCTGAAACAGGTGCTTCAGCATGGGCCTTATGAAGCCACAATTTTTTTTTCAATATTTCATAATTTATTTGATTTGCTTGGTAAAGCGTAACAATAAGTATTTAAATCTTAAATCTATTGAAAACTAAAGAAGCTAAAGAATGTGGTTGAGCTTGTTTTGTAGAACGTTTTCTCTAGTAGGCTGTAGATCACTTCTTTTTAAACGCATAAATAAATTCATTCTTCAAAAAGTCAATACTAAAAATTCGAACAAAATTAAAACATTAAATAAAAATAAATTTTTATAATTATTATTCTTATAAACAGATTCACTAGCACTAATTATAAAAGTACAAATCCAAAATCTCAACAAAATAAGCCCATAAGAAATAACATCAAATCCTAAAAAATAAGAAATATTAACAAAATAATTAGTCCAATGGTTTAAAACAATAAAAACAAAAGTTACAATAAATCGAATATTTATCGAGTATATTTTTATACTCAATGTTTTGTTGTACACACGACCCAAATTTTTTTGCTTTTACAAAATAAGGTATATTATTTTAGACATATTAAACAAAATCAATTAGATCACCACCAATTAAATTGCTTGGTGTGAAAAAATATTCGCTCAAGATCTGCAATATGGTATAATATATCTCTCGCAGAAACACAAGCTTAACAAAAAAACGTTAACTTTTTCTGCATTGAAGCTATACTATCCACAGCATAAATGAGTAATAAAAGATCTTTATATGGTGTTGATCGGTCAGTTTATACGACAGCTATATGATATCGTGGTCCGATCTGAACTATATCATTGTATATTGTAGAGAAGCACTGAATAATAGTTTATGCAAAATTTCGTGTTGATACTTTGTCAAATAAAAAATTATTTCAAATTAGAACTTGAATTCGTTCGGTCAGTTTGTATGAGAGCTATAGTACTTATGTACATATATACTACAGTGATTTGATCTTAACATTTTTTTTTTGGAAATTATATAATTGGCTTAGGCAATAGACCATGCCAAGTTTCTTAAAGATATCTCGACAGTTGATCAAGCTTTCTAAACAAGCATTTGATTCCAATAGTTTGGTTCATATGGCAGCTATATGTATACTGTATTGGTCCGATATCAACAGTTCCGTCAAAGGAACAGCGTCTTGATGAGAAAAGGACGCATTTCTGATCATTACCTTAAAAACTGAGGGACTATTTAGTTCGCATAAATGTATAGTCGAACATTGCTCAGCTCGTCACGTTTCTTTTTTGGTGTTACAAACTTCGTGGCAAACTTAATATACCCTGTTCAGGGTATAAATACCTGGTCTGATAAAATTGGGGCTCCGAACACTGAATTTTATTAAAAATTAATATGCTTCTGTCTGAAAAAGTCCGCCAAAGAGATCTAAGTTTATATTGCAAACAGTCATAAATTGTATCCAATATTAAAAAAAATATCAAAATCTCTGCAATAATTCTGTAACTGAAACATCATAATTTAATGTAGAATGGAAATAGTTTCAAAGCGTGCGTCTGGTTTCCAAAAATATTTTTATAAGACAGATATCGTGCAATGTCTAAACAAAATCAACTTTATTAAAAAACTCTTTTAAACAACAATATCACAAAAGGAATGAGTATTTGCTATACGAATTAAATTAGTTTGGCAGTGATGCACTAAATTTGGCCTGTTAGCACAGAGTAATTGTTAAAAATGTTAAAAGTGATATGATTGTCGATATCAGAGTATTCGGAGTTTTATAATTGGCGGAACTAAATGCAGCAAACGTGAATATGCCTTTACGTTTTTGTTTTAAATCGGGCAGATTTGTACACTGTGCACTAAACCAACGACCCGTTATACCATTACTATTTTTCGATATTATGCATATCTCCGCTTTTTGTCCTTTAATCCTGTCCCGAATAGTTTCGATGGGTATCTCATGCGTTCGCTCATTGTACGCTGCCTCTCCCTGATACAAAACATCATTTTCGTTGTTTCGAATATAAATTACAAAGTCGGCTATATCTCTCGCAGCCGTGACAAAGAAGCGTACCGTAAGATTCCCATAATCAGCGCTAGACAATAAGGGGAACAACATTAGTTGAAAGTATAACAAATCGGCCGCATATTACTTACATTTTAATATCTCGGAACTGTACATCTGAAAGCTCTTTAAAAGCTACACCTTTGTATCGATCTCTATCCTCTAATAAACATTGCAAATTCTCATCCGGCACTTCCGCCAACCTTTGGTCTTTATGAAACGACGGGGTACCACACTCAATATTTTCTAAGTCATAATCTAATTTTGATTTTTCCATCATGAAATGCTTAAGTGGGCGAGCAGCGCAACTGCAATCCAAAGGATTTCCGGCAAAATACACATTGGTACCGTTACGAAGCATAAGCACTAATTGTTGCGGAAATTCCGTCAATTTATTGTTTCGCAGATCAATGTTTTCGAATTGCAAATCCTTTTTAAAATTTGAAATTGGTATTTTATATATCTGATTGTTTCTCAAATTGATGTTGATAAGATTCTTTGGTAGGTCGAATACATGTGCTTCGGATGCCAAGTTACTCAGTTCATTATTGGATAAATCCAGTGATTGCAGTTCGGTAAAATTTGCTAGAACACCTCTTCGGATTTCATTTATATTATTATTAGATATATTTAAGCTCAGCAATTTTTTAGTGCCGAAAGTGATATCGTATGTCAACACAGGCATTTGATTGAAGCTTAGGTCCAAACGCTTCAAGTTATACGGTATATATTGATTGGATGGAAAAGTCTTTTTGGTGACAAAACTTATTTTGTTATGACTCAAATTCAACTGAAATTAATCAATTATGATTATGCATATATTATGTAATCATATTGTAAATATTAACATTTGTATTCATACCTCTTCCAAACTAAGCAAATCGTCAAGTACCCCATTTGTTTTATTATCCAGCTTTGATATTTGGTTGAACGATAAATCCAACTTCCGCAGAGAAGGTAAGCCAATAAATGCGTCCGTTGGAATACTTTTAATGGCATTGGAGGACAGATTGAGCGTAAGCAATTGCAACAGGCCTTCGAAGGAACGCTTGCTTAAAGTTTAAATATATATTTTTTCTTAGTAAAGTTACGTTGTAGAAATTGACAAAGGAGCAAGTCTACATCCTAGCTAATAGAGATTTAAATGCTTAGACTGCAGTGGAGTTTCACGAGTATTGACTGCTCTAAATATTTCAAAACGCAATCGATCGAAATAAGCATATGAATTCTATGTGCAATGAAAAGTTATCGGATCTATTGAAAATCATAAAATTTTCTTTAAAAACAGATATGGTCTAAACATTTTAATATTATGTAAAATGATAATCGGTTAACATTGAGACCTAGAAAGCTGGATATTGCCACTAAATTTAACGTACCCGAACTGACTTTAGGAACGACGACTTGTTCAAAAACATTAGTAGAATAATACTAACCTGATTTCTTGAACCCCGTTAGCTTGCAAATTAAGTTCAAACAAGACTGGCAATTTTCCGAAAGCACTCTTATCCAACGTTGTTATGTTGTTTTGCTAATAAATAAATGAATTATAAATATATTAATTATTATTTCCATTGTAACTAATTTAAACCCAACGAACAAATAAATATTTAAATGGTAAGACATTATTTGTTTGGCAATTTATGTCACCTTTCTTGTAGCGAGTTGAACTTACCTCTAAGTATAAATACTGAAGTGTTGACATGCCTGCCAAACACTCAATCGGTGGCACGGTTATGCCATTTCTATTTAGTAATAATCTTTGTAATACAAGCAGGCCCGTGAAACTTTGGGCTGATAATGAATCTCCGATTTGATTGTCATTTAAGTTCAAAAATAGCAGCGAATTCATAACCGGCCAAGTGCCTGCTGGTATGCCAGTTAGGAGGTTGCTTTCCAAATTAAGCTCATTCAGAGAAATTGGAATTTGAAACAGCTTTTCGAGCTTATTGTGGCTGAGGTCCAAAAAACGCAAACTTGTAAGCTTGGCCAGCGCACCACGAACAATCGAAATTAATTTATTGTGACTGAGATTCATGTCCAGCAATGTGGGAAGCGTTCCAAAAACTGAAGACTTAATCTCCGTGAGGCTATTGTGGCTAAGATTTAGGAAGCGCAGTGAGAAAAGTGTCTGAAAGACACCGTTAGCAATCAATGAAATGTTGTTGTATGAAATGTCTATAGTGTGGAGCTCATATAGCTTTGGAAAACAGTTCTTCGGCACTTCTGCTATATAATTATGTGATGCATTTATAACTTTGATTCCGGTCATATTTTGGAAAGGCACCTGCATCAGAAATACATATTTAAATTGGCCTCTTATAAAATGTGTTAAACTTATTGTATGCTCACCTGTGCTAAATTTGTGAGAAAATTATAGCTCACTTGAAACTCTGTTGCGAAAGTAGTGAGATCAAATGCGTTTCGTGAGAAATTTGTCAGCCTATTAAAAGACAAGTCCAAAATTGTAATGTTTACACAATTCTCAAAAGCCAGTGACTCTATTTTTTCCAAGGCGTTATGTGAAATATTTATTGTTGATTGGTATATATCTTTAAAAGAGTGCTTTTCCACGATCGTTATATTATTTTCAGCCAAATCAATCACCTAAAATACAAAATTTAATTAATAAATATAATTGCTTAAAATAGCATAAATTGATTATATTCACCTCAACGTAATTCAGTTGGGAAAACATTTGAAATTCAACTTTTTTCAAAAAATTTCTGGCCAAATCAATAGTGCCGATTTTCCCGATGGAGCCGAAAGTGCCACGTCCAACATCATTTATTTTATTATCGCTCAAAAACAGACGTCTATTAAATGAACACAATAAAAATATTAAACAAAAATTAATTAAAAGTTTTCTAAATCAAAGTCGCATTCGTCATGAAGCTTAGCAAATAAGTGCGAAAGTTCGTGCGCACTAAATATGCACGAGAACTGAAAAACAATTATATAAAAAACAAGTAAGGAAGGATTGTAACTGAACATTTCGCAATTCGTCGCTGAAATACTTTCAGATGCTACAAAATTTTATATTAAACAGTAAAAAACGTTAAATTCAGCTGTACCGAAGCTATAACTAAATCTAAAACCATAATCGGTTAACGGTTTGCATCCACTCAAAAAAATGTTTTGCTAGTTCTTCTAGCCACAACGACAAAACAAAAAGGTGTGGCTGAGTTTAATGGCAGCTATATGTCCCATCCCGACGATGGAGACACCGACGAACATGGCTAAATCGACTCAGCTCATCAAGCTGACTACTTTATGCGCTGTGCGACAACTCTTTCAGGGTATCACAAACTGCGGGGCAAGCTTAATATATCCCGATCACGGATAAAGATGTTGTTAGAAGATATATTCACCCGATTTTATCTCTGAATTTCATTAAAATAACGTATATATTTACCGAAAAAACTATTTTAAGTCAGTCGGTTCCAATATCTCTATATAAGGTATATGGGGGCTAGATTATTTAGTATTGAACCGATTTCACCAATTTAGTCCACAAGCGCAGATTTTTATCAGAAAAAATTCTATCTTGATTTCAATAAAATTTACATATATTTTTAGTAAAAAGTCAGCCTTAAAAGTTGGGGTCTACATATCCAGTAGTTCGGATTTCTACAAACTTTAGAAGTTAGATCGCATACATTAAAGGCAATGTAAGAGGGAAATTTTATTTCGATAACGTGAAGGCTTCCAATTTATATACTATAAGGTGAAAGAATCAGATATTTGTGATATATGGCAAGTAGGTGATTTCGCCCATTTTCACAACTAAATATTAGTTTGTCTGGATAATGTTACACATCAAATTTGTTGAATTCTACCCAAAGAAGGATGGTGCCGCACCCATTTCTTTACAGCAACATTTATTAATCCTTATCGTTCAATTTCACCAATTTCCAAATATTCGATGAAGTTGCCGAAAGTAATTGTCCTTAGCAAATTTCGTTGATATAGCTTTAGTGGCTTTTGAGATGCCGTTATGTACATAATCTAAATCGCTGAACAAAATTATAATTGTGCATCTAAATACTCGACTTTGTTATGACATTTTATATGTTTGGGAATTACGGAATTTTGCGGATATCGCAGTGGTCTAATTCCACACATCAACAATCGTTCCAGCGAACATATATGTATATATAGCAAGTCTCATCATAATATCTTAAATTTTTCCTCAAGTTACAATATGTATGGATTAACAGACAGTCACCAACTAACTATTAAAGTATCAGTATGTTACAAGAGAATAAAAAATGAACTGAATATCCGGTTTAGACGAAGTTAAAAACCGATTTCATCCCAACAACCTGTTAAGGGTTGTTATTTCGATCATCTAACCCTTTTTGGATTGGTAGGTAATCCATTTCAAGAATATCAAGTACTAAATTACCCAAGGATACTACATTTAACTCCAAAACAACCGGACAGAGGAAAATGGTCATGCCTAAACCAAATTTTCCCATTTATACATATATACATACATGTGTACAATGATATGTATAATAGATTACAAATTTTGCGGTTTGCCAAAGGTTCTTTCTAATACAAAAGCGAAGCTGTTAGTTTAATACGAGGGCTGATATATATATTCTGGCCTAGGGCAACACTAAGTGTTGCCAGGTGCAATCTGACATTTCCATTGGAAAGTTTGACATTTTTTAGCATAACTTCACTCAGAACGTTTTGTCATTTAATCGTGAATTGTTTTATTTACAGGGAATTAAAAATTCATCTCGGCCAAAAAATGGAATTAACTCGTGAACATTTTCGTGCGATCATTTTTCACAACTTTCGACGTGGATTATCACGACAAGAGTGCATCGATGAACTAAAATCTTTGTATGGCTATGAAGCACCATCCTATAGCACTGTGAAAAACTGGTACAACAAATTCAATCGTGGCCGACGCTCGCTCAAAGACGAATTCCGTGAAGGTCGTCCAAAACAGCCGTTGTGCCAGAAAACATCGATGCCGTACGTGAACTGATAATGCAAGACCGTCATGTAACATACCTTCAGATAGAGGCATGCCTATGTATTTCTCCCAACAGCATACATTCGATATTGCATGAACACTTGGCCGTAAAAAAGGTTTGTTCTCGTTGGATCCCGCACAATTTGACAATCGCTCAGAAAAGGCTCGTGTGGATTGTTGTAAAGAAATGCTGAAAAAATACGATCGCGGTGCTTCAAAAGACGTTTATAAGATCGTCACAGGTGACGAATCATGGATCTATGCGTATGAGCCCGAAACAAAACAGCAATCGACAAAAATAAAAAGAACAATTTTCGTTGATAAATATGCCTATTTACATTATTAGGCCAGAAATATATATAGCAACCTACGTATGTATCTTCCAGCTTACCTCGAATGACAAGAAGAGGTTATATGAATTAAATTGTGTGTTGCGAAAGTGTGAAAATGATTTTACATTTACCTTAAAAACCGCATTCCTCGGAAACTGTTCGCATCCAAGCGGCTGATGTTGTTGTGCGACAAATTCAATAATTTCAAAACGGAGTTGCGAGCAAAGGTACCTCTAAATATTTAATAAAAAGCTATTATATAATAAAAAATAATATTTAAAGATAATTAATAAATAAGTGCATGGTAATTACCTAGAAATTTCCGTTAAGGCATTGTTAGATGCATTGCACCAACCCAACTTGGTTAAGTCCGATATGTGTTGTGCTTCAAGTTTTTTAAGATTATTGAAACTAATGTCTAAGACCTCCACAGATCTTAGATTCTTAAATTGATTCTTTTTAAGATTCCCTAATTGGTTGCCATGTAAATCAAGAACCCTCAGTTTTCGAAGAGGCTGAATTTTTGTAAATCATAATTAATAAACACAATAAATATTTTCATTGCCTTTATACCTAACGCATAGGTTCAGGCTTATTTTAAGCTTATGACTTAAAATATTTTAAGATTTTAATTATATGCCAAATATATGGTACATACCTGAAAAGTTTCAATTGGAACCTCGTTTAAAGGTCCGTTGATAATTCTTAAGACTTCCAGCTTATTTCCAATGTTTTGACCATCGAAAGCATTCTTGCTGATACTTTGCATCGCATGGCCGTCAATTATTAGTTCTTTCGCATTTCCTAATATCTATAAATAAACAATTACTTGGCTTGAAAATGCAATAAGAATTAATTAAAAAATTACCCCAAACGATAGTGGAGTAAACGATGTTAAATTGGTGCGAAGTATGCGCAACTCCTCTATAGTTTTATTCACACCGAAGAATGGGTAATCCTCAATGGTAACTATAGGCGTATCAGATATGGTAAGCAATCTAGTTTTAACGGTCGCGAACACTGGCCCATATAAACGAACTGTAAAAGGTAAATAGAGGTATAAGCAATCATACATATGTATGTACATATATCCCAGTCAAGATTAATTTAGAATTTGTTTTACCGAAATGACCCTTTAAAATTTCCAACTGCTCTACAGGCGTTCCCAGTGCTCCAAGATTTTCAAGAGCAATTGAGAGCGTTGCTAAGTTCGTGTTTTCACAGCGCACATAGATGCCAACATCGGAGTTCTTCCAACAGGTACATGGATATATAAGTTTCGGCCTTAACAAACAATTTATTAATACCCATATCTACATACATGTATTAAAGAAATCCTCACTTACTTTGCTGGACACTTATATTTTGGCTCACTGAATGCATATTCTGACTTCACTGTTGCACATAAACACAAAATGAAAGTGCACCTAAGTAGCAGCTGAATCATATTTATATTTAAACAGGTTTGTTGAAGAGAAAATTCGACATTGACATGAACACTGATATAGTTCGTCGCTTAAGTCTTTCGTTTATGCGTAAAAGAAACCCGTGTCAATTTCATCAATTTTTGCTGAAACACAACATTCTGCTGAGAAAATATATTTAATTTATTCAATATATTATAAACTGCTTAACTATTTATAAGGCTTCTTGCGGGTTCTTATTCATTTCACTAAAATAAATGATCAAAAATTAAACAAACATATTTTACTCATGTGGATGGTAGACAGATCAGATCTATACATTGCATTGGACCCTACGTCATGACATTTTCAAACTAACTTACTGCCTTCATTAGCATTTACTTTTAGCGGGAGATCTACAAAAAATGTTGCTGGCGAAATAAGTAGTTATAGCCGAACAATTTTAATGCTTCATTAATGCTTAGCCTGTCGGATATTAATTTTAATTGTTTGGTATTACAATTAGATTTTACAATTTACACCTTATAGGAAGATGAATTTCTAATCTAATAAATCATCTTGGAATTGAATTGTTTTTGTCGCATTCCAATTTAATTTGAACGCGAACCAAACTACTTACTCGATATTAATTATATCGAAAACTTTTAAAACAAAAAATAGTATGAATACCATTATTTTAGCTGTTTTCGAATACATGTTATGAATAATAATATCATTAAAATAAATGCATCAACATCTAATTTTATATAAAAAGGTAAAATTAACATGTTTATATACTAAGCCAATGAATGCTATGATTTGTAATGTGTGTTTTCAAAAGACATACATACATATTATATGGTAAACGATTTTAAAAGGTTTGGGAGATATTTAAAATAAATGCAATATTTTATTTTTTTATCATGTGTTTTTTTTATTGACCCATATCTGACTGAAGCTGAGCAGAGGAGTCTTTTGGTTTAGAAATAATTACACAATCCAGCACCTTGGCTCGTTCGTTAAATATTAAAAACATACTTTTTTTTAAATAGTTTGTTTATAACAAATGTAAATATAAATCCTTAAAACCAACTAATACAAAAAGATACCTATTTAATTCTTGTAGATTTGAAACCTGCAAACCTTGGTAACACTGCTTTGTAGCAAAAATTGACAGCAATACGTTTGTTGAAATGCCATGAACACTGCCAGAAAACACTCAATCGCCTACTATGACCGACGGGAGAAATACTGACTTCGCCCGATTCATACCGCCATTGCTAAATCAGCCAATAAATGCAACGAATACTCATACTAGCGCAGCTTCGGGTTAAAATTTTGTATACATGCATGGCCATCGACAATAGTGTGTGTGCCGAGGGAGAATGTGAGTTATTTGTCGAAGCGAGCGCTAAAAGGTAGCCATTAATACTTAACCTTTCTATCAAAACGCATATTGGTTCGCAGTTGTGGTGTTTGATTTTAAACAACTTTGCACAAAGTTAGTTTTTATAAATAGAAATAAAAAGAATTTACAATGAGTTACCAAGTAGAAGCATTGAATTCTGCACATCTTGAATTGCAAGGAAGTGGTAGTGGTGCCGAACTCCGACGACCATTTGATCCAACAGCTCATGATTTGGAACCCTCTTTTAGATTGACTAGGTTCGCTGATTTAAAGGGACGTGGTTGTAAAGTGCCACAAGAAGTTCTTGGTAAACTTGTTTCGGCATTGCAGCAGGATTATTCTAATGCCTCGGATCAAGATGCTCAATTTATGAATATGGCTATTCCACGCATTGGAATCGGTTTGGATTGCTCAGTTATCCCCTTACGTCACGGCGGTCTCTGTTTAGTTCAAACAACAGATTTCTTCTATCCCATTGTTGATGATCCTTATATGATGGGAAAAATAGCTTGTGCCAATGTTTTAAGTGACTTGTATGCAATGGGTGTAACAGATTGCGATAACATGTTGATGCTGCTTGCTGTAAGCACAAAAATGACCGAAAAAGAGCGTGATGTTGTCGTTCCACTAATAATGCGCGGTTTTAAAGATTCAGCCTTGGAAGCGGGAACCACTGTTACTGGTGGGCAAAGTGTAGTGAATCCTTGGTGTACCATTGGTGGAGTGGCTTCAACCATATGTCAACCTAATGAGTATATAGTCCCGGATAATGCTGTTGTAGGTGATGTGTTGGTGCTAACTAAACCGCTCGGAACTCAAGTAGCTGTGAACGCTCACCAGTGGTTAGATCAACCAGAACGGTGGAATCGCATTAAACTTGTAGTTTCCGAAGAGGATGTCCGCAAAGCATACCATCGAGCAATGAGTTCAATGGCCCGTTTGAACCGAACAGCCGCACGCCTAATGCACAAATACAACGCCCATGGATCTACTGATATTACCGGATTTGGATTATTAGGACACGCGCAAACTCTTGCTTCGCATCAGAAAAAAGATGTATCATTCGTTATACATAATCTGCCTGTAATTGCCAAGATGGCTGCAGTTGCAAAAGCCTGTGGAAACATGTTTCAATTGTTACAAGGACATTCAGCTGAAACATCTGGGGGTCTTCTTATCTGTTTACCAAGAGAACAAGCTGCTGCTTATTGCAAAGATATAGAGAAGCAAGAGGGATATCAGGCTTGGATAATTGGTATAGTTGAGAAGGGCAATAAAACCGCTCGTATTATTGATAAGCCCCGAGTTATTGAAGTGCCAGCAAAAGATTAATTTTATACATTTCTATTAAGAATTTATTATATCAAAATTCATTTTATAGACATTAAATATTTTGCATACTTTGAAATCTATGATTATCGATTTGGTTTTTACACAGCATTATATTTAAAAATATATTTAATTACGTAAATATAAGTTTGCACTATATATCTAATGATACCCTAAGGCTTACTATGTAATTGATACTACATTTTTTCAAGAATAAACAAAATGTATAAGATTGATGATATAATTAAAATTACCCATAGGTTTTCTTCCAAAGTATTATGGCTATTATTTATTTTAAAAATTTAAATTAAAGATATTGATATTGTTTCATATTTTAATCTTTCCAGCTTTAGATTTTTAAACACAGTTCCGTCAGTTTTTGTTTTTTCTTCCTCATTTTCTTTGTCAGATATAAATTATAATTATAAATACAAATGTTCTGACGAAGAAATAATCACCCTTGTGCTATGTAATCGAGGTAGATGAAGAAATAACCCATAACTTGAAAAAAAATTAAATATCGCTGCAATAGGCTAAATCCAAATATAACTAAAATGTCGCAAGTTCATTAAAATTATTAAAATATTAAGTAAATGTTTAATCCCTCTGTGAAGAAGTTTATTTTCGAAAAAAGTAATTCATTACAATAGCAAAAACCACGTATCACGATGTAAAAGGTACCTGTAAGACCTTTTACCGAATTTTTTTTTTAATCTTAATATTTCGCTGGTGCGCCTTGAACATACACTGCTTGTGGACGTGGGGGCATTGAAGTTACAAAATTGTGAGAACTTCGTCCAAAGCTTGGATATACAGTGCATTCAAGGCACTAACCATAAATTTTCAAACAATCTCAGCTCTTATAATCATTTTCGTTATTGTATATTTGCTTATAAAATACCAAACATGATTTTAATACTTCATCCAAGGCTTCGTCGAATAATGAATGATGAATTTTTACTCAACATATTTATACTCAAACAACTTGCTGCTACTGGATCGCAGTAGTGACAAGAACCAGTCGGCGAAAAAAGGGCGTGGCCTAATGTCTAATTGGTAATAGTTTTATCCCACAAGGCATTAAATTCATATCCACCAAACTTGCTAAGGAAAGATTTTTTTCATCTCAGACTGTGCGAAAATTTGTATCAGAAATAGTACCTAAGTGTCGAAATCGAAGAATAACTTCAATTCCCCAGATACCGAATAAGTAGATCACAGGGCCTATGGCTTAACTAAGCATATCGGTTATTATGTGAAATATACCTAATATTTAAATTCAGAGATAATCTGTTTCCAAGAATAATGTTCCCTTATGGCAAAAATCTTTAAAATCGGGTCAATAGTTCCCCTTTGCTCCCGTCTACTTAATATAAAAATTTTCAAACTTCTTTCGCAGAACTTTTCTCTCGAAAACTCGCAACGTCGACTCATCAGTTGTTGCCATCGTCCAAGCCTCTGCAGCATATAGCAGGACGGGAATTATGAGTGACTTATAGAGTTTGATTTTTGTTCGTCGAGAGAGGACTTGACTTCTTAATCCGAAGTAGCACTTGTTGGCAAGAGTTATCCTGCGTTAGATTTCCAGGCTGACATTGTTGGTGGTATTTATGCTGGTTCCCAAATATGCGAAACTATCTACAACTTCACAGTTATGACTGTCAACAGTGACGTGAGAGCCAAGTCGCGAGTGCGACGACTGTTTGTTTGATGAAGGAGATATTTCGTTTTGCCTTCATTCACTGCCAAACCCATTTGCTTTGCTTCCTTGTCCAATCTGGAGAAAGCAGAATGAACGGCGCGAGTGTTGAGGCCGATGATATCAATATCATCGGCATACGCCAGCAGCTCTACACTCTTATAAAAGATTGTATGTACCTGCTCAATTAAGTTCTGCAGCTCGAATTATTTTCTCAGCAGATTGAAGAAGTCGCATGATAGGGAGTTGCCTTGTCTGAAACCTCGCTTGGTATCGAACGGCTCGGAGAGGTCCTTCTCGATCCTGACGGAGCTTTTGATGTTGCTCAACGTCAGTTTGCACAGCCATATTAGTTTTGCGAGAATACCAAATTCAGACATCTCGGCACAAAGACAGCTCCTTTTCGTACCGTCGAAAGCAGCTTTGAAAGGTAGTGTGTGTCGATTCTTTTTTCACGTGTCTTTTCCAAGATTTGGCGCATGGTGAATATCTGGTCGGTTGTTGATTTGCCACGTCTAAAGCCACACTGATAAGGTCCAATCAGTTTCTTGACGGTGGGCTTTAATCTTTCACACAATACGCTCGATTGAACCTTATACGAGATGTTGAGGAGACTGATCCCACGGTAATTGGCGCAGATTGTGGGGTCTTCCCTTTTGTTGATTGGGCAGATCATACTTAAATTATAATCGTTGGGCATGCTTTCGTCCGACCATATTTTACAAAGAAGCTGATGCATGCTCCTTATCAGTTCTTCGCCGCCGTGTTTGAATAGCTCGGCCGGCAATCCGTCGGCCCCTGCCGCTTTGTTGTTCTTCAGGCGGGAAATTGCTATTCGAACTTCTTCATGGTCGAGCCATGGAACGTCTGCTCCATCAACAGCGATTGAGAAATCGGGTTCTCCTTCTCCTGGTGTTGTGCGTTCACTGCCATTCAGCAGGCTGGAGAGTGTTCCCTCCATAATTGAAGTATGCTCTGGGCATCAGTGACTAGATCACCTTTGGGGGTTCTACAAGAGTATGCTCCGGTATTGAAACCTTCTGTAAGCCGCCGCATTTTTTCGTAGAATTTTCGAGAATTACCCCTGTCCGCCAGCTTATCAAACTCTTCGTACTCACGCATTTCGACCTCTTTCTTCTGCTGTCTACAAATGCGTCTCGTTTCCCTCTTCAACTCTCGAACTATCCCATCCCGCACGTGTAGTGGTCGATCGTAACGTTGCGAGGTAGGCAGCCTGTTTTCTCTCTGCTGCGACACGGCACTCCTCGTCGTACCAACTGTTCTTTTGCACTTTCCGAAAACCAATGGTTTCGGTTGCAGCTGTACGTAAGGAGTTTGAAATGCCGTCCCACAGTTCCCTTATACCGAGTTGTTGACGAGTGCTCTCAGAGAGCAGGAGTGCAAGCCGAGTAGAAAATCGTTCGGCTGTCTGTTGTGATTGTAGCTTCTCGACGTCGAACCTTCCTTGTGTTTGTTGGCGCGCGTTTTTTGCTGCACAGAGGCGGGTGCGAATCTTAGCTGCAACAAGATAGTGGTTCGAGTCGATGTTAGGACCTCGGAGCGCACGCACATCTAAAACACTGGAGACGTGTCTTCCGTCTATCACAACATGATCGATCTGGTTGGTAGTTTTTCGATCCGGAGACAGCCAGGTAGCTTGATGAATCTTCTTATGCTGGAATCTAGTACTACAGATAACCATATTTCGGGCCCCGGCGAAGTCAATCAGCTTCAACCCATTTGGGGATGTTTCGTCGTGGAGGCTGAATTTACCGACCATAGTGCCAAAGATACCTTCTTTGCCCACCCTGGCGTTAAAGTCGCCAAGCACGATTTTGACATCGTGGCGGGGGCAGACTTCATAAGTGCGCTCCAAGTACTCATAAAAGGCATTTTTGGTCACATCGACCTTCTCTTCCGTCGGGGCGTGGGCGCAAATCAGCGATATGTTGAAGAACCTCGCTTTGATGCGGATTGTGGCTAGACGTTCCTCCACCGGGGTGAATGACTGTACTCGGCGACGGAGTCTCCCTCCCACCACGAATCTTACACCAAATTTGCCCTCCTTTAAATGGCCACTATAGTAAAAGTCTCAGTCCTTGTCCCGTCCATCGCATTTCTTGGACGGCGATGATGTCAGCCTTCACTCTAACGAGGACATCAACCAGCTGGGCAGCGGCACCTTCCCAATTAAGAGACCGGACGTTCCAGTTGCATGCTCTAAAATCGTAGTCCTTATTTCGTTTGCCAAGGGGGGTCTCTCATCCGAGGCAGTTGGTAATCTTCCATTAAGGGCGCATTTTACGTGGCGGGTCCCAAACCCAGCGCACAACCCTGTTTCGCCTTCACACTTTAACTCGCCTTCAAACGGATGTTCTTAGGCTAACCAGAGGATACTTGCTCAAAGACCGGAAGTCGTGAGCTGCTTGAGCCATATGTAAAAGAATCGTTTCTGACCACTCCTAAGTGAATGGCGATCAGAGAACTTTCCTCACTTGCGTGCACTTCTACACATGACTCCATCCCCCAAAAGTTTACTCAATGTAAAAAAGAACAATTTGTAGACTGTAAGTGATGTTTATTACTTTTAATGTATATTTAAACCTTAAACCTTTCATTCAATTACGAATGATACGAAATCCAAAGCTTATCAAGACTGGAAAAATAAGTCGTATAACTAAAAAGCCTATAATTGATTAAAATATATGATGAGCAATTATCATAAACATACTTGTAAGAGCACACTCAATAAAAATTCTTTAATATATCCAGAGCAAATGATTTTTTGTTTATGTAGAACTGTGTAATTATTGATTCATACATATAGTATTTGCACTATTTAATATTATTTTTGTTTTCAAAAGCAAAATTATTTCTTAAAATAATCGCAGTAAATGGGCGATTTGAATATGAATACGGCCAGCAGCTCCATCGTTGAAAAGTCAAAATTCGGAATTCATAACACCGTGGAACCAATGAGTCCACAAGAAGGATTACCTTTAGACGCTGCACTTCTCAACTTGAGGAAAGTATAAAGCCAAACTCTGAGATAAATAGGTGTAACAAGTAACATCAATAAGTGATTGAGTGACTTAATACACACAAGAGTTATTTTTTTAAAAGCATGTTACTTTTACAGATTCAAATATGTGCATGAATTTCTGATCATTGTATTGATTATAAGATAAGAGCGCATCTCCCAACGAGTGTGTTAAGAGAGTAGGTATCTAGCAAGAAACCGCTCAAGTGCTAACCCATGCGTCCGAGGAGAAGGTGGAATATTGGCATGATAGCTCTTTCAGCTTTTCGTGCAAACAATTTGAGCTTCTCGAGAGCAGGTCGCTGGCGCCAGTGCCAGTACACAATAGATTGCCGACGCGAACGCGTGTAGTGCTCGCAACGAAACTGGTCGCTCATTACCAAACACATACTCCCGCCACTGACGCCACACCGCCGCATTTATAGCACACAATCATCTCGTTGGGGATCTTCATAGTTGTCAGTGCTCAAAGGAAAGCAAGCTAAAAAACGAAATAACAAGAAAACTATACCGATACATGCTGCATCGGCATATTTTAGTCATTTAGTCGAGTATTAAGACTAGAAACTGAACTCAAAAATAATTGAAGATCGGTGAAGAGCTAAGTGTTGTTGGCGGCACGAAAAAATAGAAAGTATGTGAGATATTTGTGACAATTTTGCAAAGCCAACCTAACCGTTTTTATTCATGCTTATGTGGTGCTTTAACTGTAATGAAATATATGTATGAATGAACGAACCCATTACCTTTGTAAAGCTGTTTATTATATACATTTGAATACATATGTTTGTATGTGTGTACTAATGTATTAATGTACATACATATGTACTTACAGCAGTGTTATTTATACGTAGGTGTAGGCAATAGTAAGGCAGGTTTCAAGAAAATGTCTATGACCACACTTTGCACAATCATAATACACAATATAAACATACTATACTATATATGTTTATACATACATACGTAGTTATACAGTGGTACAAGCATAACTACATATGCATATGTACATACATACATGTAACAATTCCTAGGTTGTATTAGGAAGTGGGCTGTGAAAACCAGTTGCAAGTAATTTTCGATGGCAATTAGCCAAATTTCATAGCAAATGTGAGCAAAATTATACACCTGTGTACATGTGTACTCCCAGCGAAAAATTAAAACCAATGGTACCGTCCAAATGTTCATAACGGGTGTGACTAAGAAAGTGCGAAATCGCGTTCAAAGGAAGAAATTAAATAAATAAAAATACATGCATACATAAGTAAATATCGCCGACAGATGTGAAAAGCAGCGATTTCACTGTCTCAAAACATGCTCAGTGACAGTGAACTAATTTTAGATTTTTTTTTTTTCGTTTTTGAATATATCGTTTTTTAAGTTTATGAACAAGCAAGCTTTTTAATTTATATGCATGTGCGTACATGTGTGTATATACTTACTTACTCATACATCGGTAATTGCAGACAGGCACCTACTCACTAATACTCAATGAATAGACGCGGAGCTCATCACCAACAGCAAAGATGCTAATAGAACCCGAACTGAGAACAATGAGAAAATTAATCAGCAATGACGTTAGAGTCGAAAAATATACATACACCTACATATGTATGTATGTGGGCACATATGGATGCTCAAGGCGATTTCAAGTTGTTAAGCCTTATAACTTTTATACCCGAATTAAGCTATAGGACATACATAATGTACATATGTAAATGTAGAATTCATTTGAAATATGTACATATGTTGGGTGCAAGCTGACCGCAATATTTTCGTTCAAATTAGAAATTAGAACTTATACAATATTTTTTTAATACAAAAACCCGATTTGCGGATACTTGTCCTTGAAGTATTTCTCACAAAATCTCCTTAGCCGGTTTTGGTAGAGTCGTCCGTCAACACATTTTGTTTTCACGCCAGAAAAATAAGGCCCGATACATTTCATCTTTCGGAAAGAGAGTTAAAATAATCTCCAAAATACCAAAAAATTTAAATTGTATGTATGTATGTATTTACGGAGGCGGTATATGCATATATGAATGTGTGTATGACAAACAGGAATATATCGTAAGAAACTTAATGATCGGAGCGATGAAGAATTGTTTTTTTTACGTACGTAAGTATGTATGTACATACATACTATATGTATGTATGTGCAATGTTTTGTAGAGAATACATGGATATACATGCTTACATAAAAGATACTCAAATCAAAATGAGTATTTTACTTACAATTCGGCACATAAATATTTTCAGTTGTACGCAATCGGTGGTATTGTTTTAAATGAGCATTCGCAGGAGGCCAAAAATGAAAAAAAAAAATGATTCATTTTATTCAGGTGCAGGAACCTACAAGGTCGGAAGGCCACGGTCGATTATAATTTATAATTAATACATATTCACATGTACATATGTCTGTATATTACGCGAAATTACTAGAGTACACATAAATACATACATATGTATGTATGTATATCAAATGTGTGAAATGTAAAAGTGTACTTGAGCTAAGCATCATTTTCAAATATACCCATGTATATTAATTTATAATAATATAGATTTATATAAATATACATATTTACGTATGTATGTCAGTAAAATGTCCACATACATCCATTTACATATGTATGTATATACGACCAGTTCTGTATTTTGTTGATTTTTCGAAATCACCTTCGGACATTCCGTTTTTGTTTTCTACGTTTATTTTGGCATAACCGAGACTATATGAGATCATTCTATTTGAATTTATGCAAACATACTCTCTATATAAGCGTGAGTATACATACGTATTCACAAACATTTATTCAGCGTGCGATCACTGCTGTTGCCTGACGGGTTGTGTTCTAGAATCTAGCCTTTTAATTTCAAGTCAATTGATATACATATATATATATGTATGAGTGTATACTTTCGTATTTTAATAATTTATATTTAAGCCAATATATCTACATAGATACATTGGGTACCTACGTATGCATGTATATGTTCGACATTTCGATAAAATTGCGCGAGTAGATGCAAATACAAATATGTACATATGTATGTGCACATGTGTGCTTAAGTAATTTAACTTTCCTTGAAATTGTATAACGTTACGTTTTAGCGTACATATTGGCAATTGTATTTGCCATTCATCGAAAACACGAATAGTTTATTTGAATGGCTTCTTTTCAAACTCTACGCCTTTCTTCAGTATTTTTCATCCTTTATTTTCTTACGAGCTCAATGTATTCTGAATAAAATAACTTAATGTTTTCAGGGAGCAACAAATTATTCAAAAATCTACTCAAGTGGCCTTGTAGGCACAAATAAACATACATATGCATGTATGTATATGTTTTTAATTTTTGTTGTTTGTTTATTGACCGAATGAGCAGATACATTATATACAAATTCGTATATACATACAAGGTGCGTTCCAAAGTAAACAGGACTTAAAAAAATACAACTTTTTGCATGGTCCAAAAGCATGTCGAACGAGTGTTTTAGGTCGTATGGCCACCAGTATGCCGGTGCAAGCCTTTTGAATGGCTTCTACGTCTGCATAACGCTTTCCTTTCATGGGCAAATGCATTTTTTCCGAAAAGGAAGAAGTCGCACGGTGCCACATCAGGTGAATACGGAGAGTGGTTAATTGCTAAAATGTGATTTTTGGTCAAATAATCGCCCTTCGAATGTTGAATTCTGAGCAATTTTTGGTCATCAGTCAATTTGTGCTCACACCTTTCTTAATCCCAAATGTTCGGTCAAAATGCGATAAATCGATGTTTTGGAGATGTTCAATTCCATTTGCATGAATTTCAATGATGATTTCGGCTGATTTTTGATGAATTCACGCACAGTTTCCAGGGAATTTCCGATGATCACGGATTTTGATTGGCCCACATGTTGATCGTCATTTATGTCTTCACAACCACTTTGAAAACGTTGAAACCACTCGTGCATTCTGCTACGGGATAGGCAATCATCTCCATAAACTTGTGTCATCAATTGAAACGTTTCGGTAAAAGTTCCACCAATTTTAAAACAAAATTTAATTTTGGCTCTTTGTTCGAAGCGCATTTTCGCACCGATAACACAAACAAACTGGCACTTAAAACGCAATAACTTCACTTCCAATATATGAAATGTCGTGAAACTCTCACTGAACAATCGATAAAGATAGCAGATTCTAACGCACCAGTCGACATATAGATGGCGCCACCAGGGGCGTTAGGTTCAAAAAGTCCTGTTTACTTTGAAATGTCCCTTGTATATATGTATTCATATATAGTTATTTTAGATTTATTTTTACTGTGTCAAAAGATATGAAAACAGATTTTTCATTGTGATTTCAATTAAGTCTAATAACCGTATTTTGGCGCTTCTCCACCCAGTCATGCATGCATACATTTTTTTATAGTATATGTATAATACATGCATATGTATGAATGTATCTTTTTATGTGTGTAAACCACTTACGGGATTCAAATGCGTGTGCATGTACACACAACGCTACACACGCTATGTTATTAGCTAAGGTTACATTTATGTACTTTGATTCGCCCAAAGTTCATTAATAAGCATCTCATCATAATACGATTTCAAATACTATTACATATATGTATGTATGTAAATAATCCAATTAACATAAAATATTGCACCTACAAATATGGTTCTTGACCAAATAAAGCCTTTATTTTGATTTTTATTAAGAACTTTCAAGGCGGCTTTTTTAAATAGCAAAAAAAAAACTCTAAAAATTTTAGTGTATAATCATCACTTCTAATATTAAGCTAGTAAAAATATTCAAGTTTTCTGCTAACAAATTCTCGAACAGTTTTGATAAATTTTCCTACATATGTATACACACATCTGTCGAACCGGACCAAGTCCAAAATCGCCGGTGTGCAATTACATTTAAGTATATACATATATACATATGTAAATATATATAAAGCAGATCCTCTGGGAAATTATCTCGAAAAACTGACTATAAAGCTGTGTTCTCATATAAAAACACATAATGGATTTTCCAATTTTTCCAATAAAAATTAGTTCATATCTAAAAGCCAAAGTAATTTTTTGTCATCGCATTTATTTAGGGATATCTACGTTGGGTGGGTAGTGTCGACTATGAATTATTATTTAGAATTAACCTATAATATTGATCAAAATCATGGGCTTTGATGTCGAAATAGTACCTCTCACAAAAATGAACTTCGGAAAACCCATGGTATGTGTCATAAAATATAAGACTGTTGGGGCAATTACGTCCAAAAATCCTTCGAGAAGTTCGTTCATTTCATAACTCTACGATCTAATTCAGTCATGTTCAAAATGCCTTTGATGAACAAATGCACCAACGCTAAGCCAAATTGTTTTATTTCTTCTCATACGATTGGCAGGTTACAAATAGGAGAAGAAATTTGAATAAACACATACTGATATATTAACGCTTTTTGAAATGAAATCCTCCCAAGTGATCTTCATGTTTTTGTGGGCGTTTCGGTGTGTGTCATACTCCAACAAATACTTACCTGTTAAAGCACATCATTTATACGCCTACGTGAAATAATTTCTTGAATGAAAATGCGGATTATATGTACAATTAAGTGAAGCATAAGTGTCGTCATAAGCAAACGTAAGCTTATACGATGTAGTATTGGCAATTATTAATTCTTCATTATAGTTAATTACATATATACTTATGTATGGTGTATGGTATGTATGTATCCACAGGTTGAATCAAATTCTGCAATATTATATTTTAAGAAAAACAAACACAAAAAGAAAAAAAGCTGTAACAAAATAAAGCGATTATGTTACTTCATACGAATTTATTTTTTTCTTTTGTAACAAAGTAAAAATTTTTCAATTCAAAAGTAAACTTAATATAAGGGTCAAAAACTTGATTATATATATTTATTTTTCGTTCTTGTTTGCCTAAGGAGAACTACACAAAGTTCATTTCGTTGGATTTCAGTAGATCTACATTATTCGAAGTAGTTCAATTCAATAACTCAAAACTGTATTAATTTCTTTAAATCGGAAATCTGCAAAAATGCATAATATATACACATAAGTATGTCTATACGAATATTAGATAAAGATTCAGGTATCACTCGGTTTAATAAAAGTACCATGACTTATTGGAAGTTTGGGGGAAGTACATACATAGATATGAGCTACTGTTAAACCTACCTTTTATCTTTTGATCGCCCCAAATAAACGTTAGTAAAATCATTTCACTCGTTTTTAGGAATGCAGTATACGACAAGCTCAGAAAATTACTCCTCATCAATAAGAGGCGATTCGCCGTCAAAATGGGGTAACAAGGTAATTAAAACATTAAAAATTCAATTTTTAAAACTATCAAATTGAGAAAAAATAATAACATCTCCGAAATCTTGATCTCAATAGGAAGATAAAGGTTATGTGTACAAGAAGTCATCCTATCAATATTCCAATTCAGGCAATAACAACATAGCAAGCATGAGTAAATCACACGATACAAATATTGATCAATTGGATGCTTTATTGGAAGACTTGAAACACGAGCGTCAAATCACAAAAGATAAAGGTAATGAAAGAGCTGAAATTTCACATGAATCACAATTTACATGACCAAATTTCTCTTTTAGATATTTTATCAACTTCCGCAAATTATAGGACAATGTGAGTACAAATAATTGTCATATCATAGCATGCTACTTCAATGCGGAATCGTTTAACAATATCCCTCTTAATTAAAATAAATTTTAATCTAAAGTGCGTAAATGTATACTTTCAGGGAACGGGACAGAGAACACGTTGAACCGAGTGGTACTGTTACGAAAACCATGCGTGTTATGAAAACATCACAGCGATCAGTTCCACAACCTTTGCAGGACGAAATCGATAGCTTTTCAACATCAGAATACAGTACTCTGAAGTCGAATGGCTATCCCAGCATACAACGTGACTATCAATCGAATGAAAAGCTCTACGGGTCTAGTAAGTCAAATAATTACATTTTTATACAAAACCTTAACAAGCCGATGTTTTATTACAGCTAACGTCTATGAAAGTAAGAACAAATTATACGAAAGCAATCGCATTATTGACAGTACGGACTTGATTCCTTCCGGAACCACAACCACAACAACAACATCTCAGCTAGAGAAAGATCTTCAGAATTTGCCGTTGTCTGAAGATATATTGCCATTACCCGGTACCAAAGTTACCACTACAGTTCGTACCTATACTTACGAAGTACCAGCCACCGGCACACTTAGCCGTGGTACTCCGTTAACTTCAAGCACTCGCTACAACACAATTCAACGTAGTGAAGTCAACAGCGCCACACTACAGTCTAGTCCTATCGCAGCTCAAGTACCCCCAGTAGTACCACAAACTGTTGTTTATAATACGGAAAGCTATTCTACAACTAATAGGACTAATGAGCGTCCCATAACTTCAAATCACTTATATGAAGTGCGAGAGCAACGCGAAACAAACACTCTTCAAAAGAATTTACCATTACAACAACCGCGTAGCCCTCAACCAAGTGGCAGCAACAAAACTATTATTTATAAAATGAACACAACTGAAAATGTTCATACTGGACCAGAATTCAGAAGCTATCCTCAGCGGTCTCCAGAGTATCCCATAAATCAAGAACCACCACAAAATGGACCATATGGCCAACCTCATGATAATTATCCCCCTGGACCCACAACCACCAAATATATTTATAAAGAATCTTCAAATGTGGTGAACACTATTCATGGATCACCAGTTGGTCCATCAGATGCGCAGCCCAGATATTTACCACCAGCACACCCTCAACACAAATCACCGCCAGCAGGATATTTACCGAGTGGTAATGGCTATCCCCCACACGGGCCCTCAAACACTTCTCAAGTAACATATAAATATTCATCTTCATCTACAACAAACAATCGTCAAGACAGTCCATATGGTAAACCATCACCAACCACTCAACCAGCACCATTCCCCATTGATGGAGTCGAGTATCCAGCAAATTCCAGTCCTCCGCAGAAAGTTGACGAACTCATGCAATCCTTTGGACAAGTAAGTATAAATCAACAAAAATATGAACCATATGTATGTGCAGACATAAAATTCCATATTAATTTGTCATAATTTTCTGATTTTTTCCAGGTTGACTCTGTTGACCGAGCTGACCTTTCTACTCCACGCAAACGGGAAATAGAAACGGCTGTGGCAACACCAAGTCAACATGTTCCTACAATAAACAAGGCGGGAAAGGAAGTTTATTACCCACCTGGACATGAGATGATGTTAACAAAACGTGAAGAAATGGCTGCAGGGTCAGCGGCTGGGGTAAGATTTTGAAGAAATATTTACAACTAAGGTAGAAAAAGATGGCCGATAAATGAATGAATGAGTTTATTACTTAGATGTATTTAAAATTCGCCTTTACTTCCCCAAATTACTGCATTGAATTTTTAAAAAGTCGCCGATTAAGTAATTTAAATAGTTAGTCGTTCTAAAGCAGGTTACAATGCGTTACCCCAATTCAGTGCATCAAGTAAACAAAGCTCATGTCCCTAAAGATCCCCATAATTACGACAATAACTTGCCGTTACTTTTTTCGATTTAGGCTGTTATAAAAACAAATTGCACCCTGCCGCCATGTTGTGATGTAATTCTTTTGAGTTGAGAAGAAGAAGCAGAGAACATCATCTAAATTGCAAAAAAGACGTTAGCACTTTTGTTAATTTTTGAAATCAACTTAATTTATTAGTTTTGGGTGATTGTGAAGGTTGTATTTATTTGAATTAATATGTATACAGTATCGACAGGTACAATAAACTACTGCTGGATACATCGCAATCAAAACCATTCCATTTTTCCAGCAACATTATTCTATTAATTTCATTAAAATGTTTTTCATTATAAACTAATAAATTGAGTTCACATGAGGAATCTTTTTGCCGCCCAAACCGATTTTTGTAAGCGAGAGGACGAGGATCAAAGACGAAGAGTGCCGATTGTACTCCTGTAGTACGCTTTGTGTACTTATTCATATCAGTTCGCTGTCACGTTATTTCTTATTCCTTTTCATTTTAAAACACTTTTCAAGGTTGCAATAGCGATCTATTTCACATGAATATTGACAAGAATTTTATTATATTTTTTTGAATGTAATATGCAAATATGAATGTAAATATCCATTATAAAATGGGTAATCAAAATAATTTTGCACCGCGTACACGAAACATACAAAAATTTGAGATTTTGATAATATAGTAAAATAAAAGCACGTGTGCACACAATGAGCGAAACCAAAAAAGAACTAGCCGATAATGGGCGACATAAGAGTCCTTGTCTGAACACAGTCGTAGCCATGAGAAACTTCAGCTAGTTAAAAAAACATTGTTTTAATAATATCAGTAGGCGTTCGAAACGGTTTATTACTTTGCTGATAACGAGGCATCTCGACAGTCAAACATTTATTGTATACTAACTGTATTGCTGTATATATTGTCTGTGGAGTCTCCATATTACTTATTGAATATAGTATGTATAAGGCATACTAATAATATAAAATGATAAGTACATTTCTAAACAATTTTAATTTTTTAAATAAGTCAATATATTTTTTCAAAAACTTAATATTTAGTTTAATATTGTTAATTTGCAGACATATTATACAAAATGGATTGGCAAATAAACGAAGACTTAAATTTAATAAACTTGTAGAAGTATAAATCAAAATAGCATAGCTCATATTAAATTTATTAATTTAAATGATATATAAAAACTATGCTACAATTATTATAGTCCGAAAATATGATTTTTTTTGTTAGAAAAAAGTATTTTTCTACTATTTTTCTACTTTAAATCTAACGGATTTTTTCCATCCGTATAAAAATTTAAACGGTTCAAGAGCTCAAAACATGCGCTATATCAGCTCGAACCTACCTACCCGACGCCATTTCGCAAATAATTATGTTATGAAAACAAATCCCCACATACAGATTTGGCAACGACAATGGCCATAGATTTGAAAGTTAGTATGCCATAAACTTTAGCCTGTAGAGATGCGGGGTAAATGTTCACTTTTTGCCTAATATATGTATAAGTATGTATTTATATGTATGTATATACTATTTACTTTTATATTTTATTTATTTTAGGGACGTTGGGCTAAAGGCTCTGGAATGTATGAGTACGAGTCCGGATATAAATCTAAAACTAAAACTAAACAAGGCGGTGCAGTGGTTCCTATTTGTTTACCACTTTGTTGTGCTATGCCATGCTCCATAATGTAAATCGAAATCAAATTAATTTATTGAAATAAATTCTCGAATGTAAATATAGATATATGTATGTACCACTAATATTAAATAATACTCCATACACTCTCTACACAAAATTTAGTAAACATTGGAAAATTTACAATGCAATAAACAAATCCACAAACCAGTTTTGGAAGCGATGATAAAGATTACAAAATTGTTAATAAATTATTTAAACTAAAAAATCGAGAAAGGAAAATAAATTCATTATTATAAAAAAAAATAATAATATAAACGTTATTAATAATTATTTATATTTATTTACGTATGTATATACGTGAGGATGAATATTCTATTTGCCAATGTGTACTCTTTTTTAATGGAAATAATACTATTAATATTAATGTATAATTAAAACTCACACATAAGAACGAAAAAAACATGCTGTCATGAAAATAAGACAATACTATCCTTATGGTTAATATTCACAACATACAGGATCGCAAAGAAGTTTGTTGAGAGAAAGTTTTATTAAACGGACGCTCTAAACAAATAACAAAACAAAAATGGTTAAATGGTTAAACCTGAAGACTCTGAATTTTAGAGTTGGTAAATTCAAAAAATATACATAAAATACACCCATACATAGTATATTTCTCAATAAATGTTTGTACATAATATACTTTTAGACTTGCGAGGGACGATCATTAAAGAAACAATTTGTGTCAAATAACTTTATTGTCAGATTTTACGCAGAAATATCGTGCCTTTAAGGTATAATAAAAATGTGGATATGTATGCACATATGTACATATGTATGTATATACATATGTTTTATGATTGTGTCATAAACATGCAAGCTTATTTTCAAGATTAGCTTTACTGTAATATTAACACAAAAAATTAATGTTTGTAACCGAATTTGTCAACATCAAAATAAGTGCTAATTAACAAAAAAATGCGTTTAATAAAGATTCTCTAACGGTACATTGTTGTTTTATTGTAAACCGTTTATAATATAATATTAAACTGCAAATCAAACGATAAAGTGAAAATGTTAGTGACAAAAACTATTCAACAGTATTTAATTTTAAGGATGGGAATAATTTGAAATTAACGAATATAAGTATTTCAGCTTTCGAAGTAAATTACTTGAGGAGCTTGATAATAGCAATGCGAAAACTCAAACTTTTTTACTAGCGACAAGACGTTGAACATCCATATTTTCAGTCACTAAGCAAGCCTCAACAACTGAGCCAGATTACTAACTTATATTTAACCGTTATATACTCAACAAGTACGTATAATAAAGAGCACTTGGAAAATATTATTGCCTAAGACAAATTTCAAATACTACCAAGCAGTTGTATTTGAACGTTACTGCGTTACTTCAACTTTAATTCAACAGAGTTGAGAAGGAGTTGAAAACTATAATACCAGGGTTATTTTAAAAAAAGAAGAATTTAACATTCAATCATAAAGGGGGTCCCAAAATTAACGCAAGATTGGAATTAAATAGAAAACACAGTGCTTAATTTTTCGATTGGAATTTTTTATTCAATTATAGCTATCCTATGTAAGCTATTATTTATGGAATAACACATCAAGCAAGTGGCCTCCACGGCTTTTCGGACACATACGGAGTCCTTTAAAGATATTTTCAGAGACTACTCCGTATAAATGTGACTGAATTTCATTGATGCAACGTTAAATTTCTGCCTATAAAGCACGCATCGTAATGGTTTTGTGCAATAGACCCCATAAAAAGAAAACGAGACAGTGCACGACCTGGAAAAGTCAGCGTCTTGTTAAAAAACATATTGGCCACATCAATATCATCCAATTTCGGCCAAAAAGAACTGGCATTTGTTTTTAGATGATCACATGTGCTTATTAACCACCCTATCAAAGTGAAAATATGATTAAGCTTAGGGCGATTTTGCTTGAAAATTCAGCATTCCTCATATCATTTTTTTTTTGGAATATTGTTCGGATGCTTTATTTATATACTGTAAAGTGAAACAATTATATGAAATTTAAATTTTTAAACACGTTTGCCAAGTTTTGTCAAAATATCTCAACTTTTACTTTATGTAGGTATCGCTGGTCTGGAGCTCTGGAGGTCTGAGATTTTCCAAAGACTAAAAATGTGGTAATTTTTTTCGGAGCACTGGCACCTGCTATAAATGTAACCTTTTTTGTTGTTTTTTCTTCCTCACGCAAATACTTATTCAGGAATAACATTTGTTTTTTCAGGAAACTTTTTCCAATAAGTTGTTTTGTAATCTGCACTATTATTTTTACTAAATCCTCTATCTTCTTTATAAATGGTTTAACTCCATCTACATACATTAGATGGAAGCTTTTCATAATATTCTTTACGACGACATATTCGAAAGCATTTTTTCTATCTAGTTTCTCACCATCACTGGCTAAATAATTTCCCTTGTAGAACTTCGAAGAAAACTTCTCCGCCATTGTCGTTAAAACTCTCAACTAGGGAAACATTTCCACTCTTAAGTTATAAACCATTTGTTAAGGGCCTGCATCATTCTATGAAATTCGCGTACTTTAAGGGTTTCATTCGATTTGGATCTATTCCTTCATTTTTAAATTTAAATTTTTGTAGCACAAACCAACGATTTCCGAACTCCATATATTTACTTCATCGATATGGCCTTTATTGAAAGTCCCTTTGATAAACAGGGCGTATGCAAACGGTGGCTTAGAGATTCGATTTTTTAATATTTACATACATATTTGAATATCTACATTACATACAGATTTTACAATAATTAAATATTCCGATACAATATTTTATTATCGTTTCAATCGCCGGTATTCTATTTTAGCGCTTAATCGTTATCGTCGATACTGCATAGTTCATTCGTTTATGTTTGAAGTCAACACGTGAGGGAAGATAGAACTCGGGCTTCGTCAAACTTCATGCCCGGAGTCCGTCGGGGTCGCTAAGGAGAATTAAAACAAGCTTTATACATGCGACAACGTGCGACTTGTGTGCATGCATGTCAAGAAGCGTATCTCACATTGCATTTCTGCCTCGTGTCGAACGAATAAGCTTACGCCATATCAGCTACAGCAAGTGAAAGATCGTTTTGGACGCTTCGCAGAAATTGACTAATTGAAGGGCCTTACTCTTCTTATTACCCATAGAGATATTGCTGTTTCGAGCAAATAAATTTTGAACATCAGAAGAATGGACATCATTTTATAAGCACTATTTGCATTTGTGAATAATTTTTTCCAGTTGAAAAGTAAATAATGTATTTTATAATTTAATGAATAATTGACGTAGTGCTATAAAAAGTTATATAACGGCTAATAACTATTTTTATCTTTTTAATCCCTTTTTTTAGCAAGTTGCAAAATTTGAACAAGCCCGACCCTGGAATATGTTCTACGAACGCTTTCGTTTTGGCATGACATTATAATCTTCTTTCTAATCAACTACAATAAACCATCCTCACCTAAAGGGACTTTGAACTGGCTGACGTTTAAGGGGTCCCGGTGGTCTAGAACGCTCAAATTAAGGGTGTTTTCTGGATATTTTTTTAAGGTTTAAAAAAAGAGCCATCGATTTAAAATTTTTACAGTTTATTTGTACACTTATGAAAAGTATAAAAATATTATTTTGTTAAATAAAAAAAATTTTAACAATATTAAAAATGACGTCCAAAAAAGCTATCTTAAAAAATGACTCCCGGTGTTGTTGATTTGACTCTTCAGAACATCTGAAACATAAAAACCAAGAAATTACTAATCAGTAGGAGTGCAGCTATCGCTGGAACTACAACCAAAAAAAAATTGAAAATTAAAAAAATTTCGCGTTTTTGAAGTTCAGATTCTGAAAACAGCTATTTTTGGACCAGTTTTAGATCGAAAAAATCGAAGTTCTTAAAATTAAAATTTGATCGTAGTTCCAGCGATAGATATTGATCTTATAAACACCATATTAAAATTTCAAGTGATTCGGATGGATAGTTTTTTTTTTCATCAACGGCACGCCGAAAAAAGTAGTTTTGAGATAAATGACGTACAAAGCATCTATTCATTGAGCCCCTCAATCAAATAAAAACAAAACAAAAAAAAACGATTTTTTGAAAATTCTAGACCACCGGGACCCCTTAACTAATTCGAAGTCAATAAAAACTAAAAAAAATATGCATATTTTCTGCAGATATATTACAACGGTTAAACTACAGTTGGATTAATGAAACTTTTGTTTTTGCAAAGAACGTGAAGTTTAAAATAAAAAAAAATGTATCAGCATTCGTAATATCGAATAGTTAAAATTGTTTACGTTCGTTCTATACAAACATCAATAAGGTAATTATGGTTGAACCGAAAGACAGACACGGCATTGTCCGTGCTTGTTAATACAGACATTCCCAATCTAAAATCATTCACTTCGTATTCACTTGGACCCTCATTAATAGAGACAAAAGAACAACAACCAAAACCTTACAAAATCTTATATATTCATTTTATTTGTGTATTAATAATAATTGTAATAAATGAGTTTTAAATATGAGTAGAGCAAAAAGAATAAACAAGTGTATTTGTTAAAATTTTTAAAACTAAATAAATAATTAAGGAATCATTATTTTCTTAATCTATTACCATAAGTATTAACTTGTTTGATCGAAGATTTTTAATTCTGCTAGATACCAAGTAAAAGTTGGAAATTCTCTTATGCTATAGATTTCATACTTTATGGAATTTATACCGTCCATTTCCATCTTGCTGATTCCATTTACGAGATTCTCATATCTGTAGGTAATAAACAAAATAATAAATAACATTTAATACTATTAGTGATATAAAATAATGCAAGATTTCATAATTATCTGAAATAATTGAATAAAGATATATCTTCCGCTCAAAACGACTTTTAGTATTTACAGTTTAAAACCGTGTCTGGAAAGTGTTATTTCTCTATTACGGTTTTCAACTCCACTGAGTTGAAATTGACTTGAAGTTGAAGCAATTCAACTTTAGATCATCAACCTTACTGATATTACGATCTTCAACTATTTTCAGTCGGAGATTCATTGATGTTACCAACCCAAAAATTAGGCAGATAATTAAACAGCTTAAAATTTTTTAAGGAAAAATCAAAACAATTTATTTAGTATTGCTAACAATACTTATTAGAATAGAAATTAGTTCAGATAGATCTCCCACCGTCCCTTAGTTTTATTTTAATGTTTCCAAATTGTAGTTTGTTTCGTCACCTTTCTCTGGATTTATACTTAGTAACTGATTAACATAGTTTGAAATTATAAGTAGTCCTTTTTATCCATTTCCCATTTTCTATTAATATTTTTTCTAAATAAATTCATTAATGTTTTACTACATTTTCTTGTTAGCAGTTGAAAATTTTTGATACTCTACAGCTAGTCAGCCCATTGGCGCGGAGTTGAAAACCGTAATAACCATAACCCAACTGCATTTTAATTCAAGTTTTTTTGGTACAGTGGGCCTCTACTAATCCGGGCATAGCCTAATCCGGATTCCACTGTAATCCGGACAGGGTTAAAAAACTCAAAATTTCTATTAGTCCCTTGTAATCCGGACCGACATTCTCTATCCGTATTCTCTAATCCGGATCACATGTTTATTATTCACTACATTCGCTTTTATGTTTTTTTTTTTTTGGAACATGTGTATTATTTGTTATAATAAACAAACAGAAATTTATAAATATTTTTTCATAATACATAGTTCTGATATGTCTTTGGTAATCCGGATTTCCTTATATTCCGGATAGGGGCCGGTTTTAATTGATCCGGATTAGCGGGACTCTTCTGTATTACGGTTTTCAACTCCGTGCCAATGGGGCTGACTACCTGTAGAGTATCAAAAATTTTGGGTGGACGCTCAAAGTCGGGCCAAAAGTAAATTCGCGTGTTGGAAATGGGAAAACACCATATTTGTGTGCATTAGATATAACACAAATGGCCAAGAGAAGCGAAACATTTCAAAAATGGAATCGAAGATTATACTGATTCTTTATGTTCGAAACTCTTTCCACGGCACATTCATTTTATTTTTACTGTTTCCAAATTTTAGTTTGCCTCGTCCAGCATCGGGATTTGGCTCCAGAGGCTCAAGAAATGTTTCGCCTTTCTATAAATTTGTACAAAATAACTGATTCAAATTCCTTAAAATTATAAATAAAGTATTTCCTCACCTTTTTAATTTTTCCAACAACACTTCAACCGAAATAATTTTTGGCGGGTTGAGTTGATATCGATAATACCGAATTTAAAAACTTCAAACAAAATGCAGTTAATTGCAAATCGCAATAGGGGCCTTAATTACAATTTGTTGAATATCTAACACGCTCAGAAGGAGGATAATTATATTTACGGTGTGTTATCAATGAGTTATTTATTCCACAAATTTATTGTTAATGTTAAAAAATGAAAGTTGTTTTTATACTATTCAAAATTTTCACTCTCGATTCACTTTCGTATCATAACTGTGATCATATATGCAGCTTTAAAATACAATTGGCAAATATTGTCAGTGATATCAAATGATAGTATAAACAAAAAAAACAAACGCCTTAGGCTTAGTGAAGTACGTAATTCCCTACGGAATCAAACTTTAGTTTTGCTCAGCATCTTACATAACTTCGGTGAAATCGATAGTATTTATTCTGAAATAATAATATAGTTGGGAAACCCAACAATTTACTAAAAACATTAAATTTAGCGATATAGATTTTAAATGTGTTGCACTTTAACATTTTTTCAAACATTGTAAATGGCAAATTAAGGTGGCTTTTGTCTAATGTGGACCCCGAGCCTGATTAAAATCCTGTTAAGAGGCGTCCACATTTTCGCCTGACAATTTTGTCAAATAAAGCTTATCTCACTCATCCGTAAAATTATTATACCCTGAGCAGAATGTATTAGGTTTGCAGCGAAGTTTGTAACACCCAGAAGAAAACGATATACCCTAATAAGTTCATATATAGTACGATCAGCGTGACCTTAGGGAAAAGAGTGTTAGATGTGTAGGGTTTGCTGGGCATGCAAAAAGATGGTTAGTCATGCGGGGTCTTTAGTTTAAACTGCCAGTATCCAAAACGAAGTTGCGCAAGGGTCACTGAGAGGGAGTCGGTGAATGTGTTAAGGTTAATAGCTCCCCTGCGAATGGCAGTCAAACGACTGCAAATATGGCTTCTTCGAGAACATCCCAGCATAAACTGTTTGGAGAGAATTTCGTTATGGTCCTTAATAGGAAGCATACGGGTATCGCAGTGTATCAAGAGGAATAGACATCAAGAGGCATTATGTTATAGTCCAGAGTTCAGTGTTTTGACCCGTCTGAAGTTTTTTCGGCCACTTTAACGGTACAGTGTATTTTAAGACCGGTCTGCCGATTGCCTTGTATGTTACCAACAACATTTCATTGTCTTTTCACCATGAGCTACCGGCTTGTGGATTTTGTTGTGGCTCTGCACCCTTGCAGTTATCGCGGTCGTATGAGTAGTGAAGGACCACTGGCTGTCCAATGTTACACCTTAAATCTTTGAATTATTAACCGTCGGAAATTTGACGTCATCAACTGAAGTGTTAAGGTCTAGTCCGTACTCCTTCGTCCAGTTCGTGCATATGATCGCTGTCGATTTAGTGGTGAATAGTGTTGCAAAGAAGAAGTTTAAAAGGTCGGAGAGATGGCCGTTTACTTTTCAGCACATGCCAGCATTCCAATGCCCAATTATTAGCGTAGGTTGTGATGGAAATTCTTTCTGGTAGTTGAGGCAGTATTGAGATATACAGGGGTGTTGTAGAATCTGTTAGTTGTTGGATCAAAATTCAAACCGATAAAAAAGGAAGATGTCACGAATTCAGATATTACTGGTTTGATGTTTGAAACAGGAAAAGTATTGCTTTTGAGTGTCTCGGAAACCGATTTTATGAGGTTTGTTGTCAGAAACAAATTGAAACAGGTTAAAAATGATTGTAAAATAAGTAATTTGTTTTTTTTTTTTAATTAACTTATCTTTATAGGGGAAAATAAAATACCTAATACTATAATTATCGAGTTTCTGGAAAAAAGCAGCTAGTTTAAGAGAATTTACAACAGCTAATAATCTATAATAAATCTATGTGTTTTTAATCAGTCGGTGATATAAATCTTTAAGCATATAAACACATACAAGCAAAGAAGTAAATACAAGTTATATTTATCATGCCATTCCCTTCGGACATCAAGTGAAGCACCGTGATTACTTTAAATGTCTCTTTTAATCTTTCCGTTACTTTATTCCTCCAACAAAATAAAAGATTCCGAAATCGGCCACAAACTATCTGGGCGTTTATGACGCTAAGTGCTTTGGTGGTGGGGTGCACTTTGCGAATCCCATACGGGTCTAGACTCAGATGTTGACTAAACGTCGGGAGCAGCAAGGCCTGAAGTGTTTTCACTACTTTGGAAAGAACAGTTATCGGACGGTAATACTCCCCTTTGATGGCAGGTTTCCAAGGTTTCAATAGTGAAACCACGCTTTCGACTTTGCACACATCGACTATTTGAAGATTGGCCAGCGACAGGTTAAAGAACTTGTTTAGGAAACCTACTCCTGTCGAGTCTATGTGCTTTAGTATCTGGCAAGATTCAGGTGCTCTACCCAAGGACGTTTTTCGATTAATTTGGCATGGGCCGCCGGGTTATCAGACCGCCACTAGCAATGATAATATCTGACGAGCTATTACATGTGCCTATTATCTTGAGGAAGAGTTAGATCGCCGAAATAAACATGCTCCTTGGCAAAAAAAAAAAAAGTTTAGCACACTTCCTATATAACACAGTTTTAAATTTCATCTGACTCTTTCCTTTCCAGTAAACAAAACAAGAAGCAAATTAATATAACGGGATAAAACTTTGCAAGAATAATGCCTTTAGCATATGCCATTTTATGTCAATTTGTGAGATACTGATAACAGTGTATTTTTTTTTTGCCTATAATGGATATAATTGGGTCAAAACTTGACCTAGCCCCCATATAACATCCGGGTGACTTTACTCCATATGATTGATAATGGCATGTGAAGTACCTTAATGAATCTCAGGGAACACTTTATTAGTACGTGACATATTTATGTTGGAAAAATAGATAAAATTCGGTCGATACGTCCCTTTCCACCAAAGACCAAGGCAACTCTACAATATTTGAACAAATTGTTCAGATCGGACCACTGTAGCGTCCAATTCCATTCAAAATGATCGATCAAAATCAAGATAAAGTTCTGGTTACACCCTTTTATGCAATAAAAAACAACACCTGTGTAGGGTATTATAGCTTACACCTGAACATTTTAAAACCCGTCTAAATCTTACAAATTTTACCTACATCAGAATTGAACTCCTTGTTGCTTATTTCAAATTTAATTCCAGAGCTAAATATAATATATATACATATATACATAATATTCACCTTTTTGGATTGGCCTTTTCTTTTGGATGTTTTAGCATCATATAACGTGCTATATTAACAGGATATCTTGATATGAACAAATTGGCATGCTTTAATCTGAAGAAAATAATAAAATTCATTAGTAAATTATAAAATACCATAAATCATCACAATATTGTTTGCTATAAGTATGGAAAATATCTTACCTATTCGACATATCGTCATCTTCACCACCCCACCCAAAATACGAATTCGAAAAGCCATTCACTAGCTGAAAGTGTTCACGAGTCATAGCGGATACTCCTCCAAAAATTGAACGATAAGGCAACCTATTGATAAAATCAACAAAATCACTTAGTTGAATGTGATACAAATATATGAAAGCTATTACTTGAAGTTTAAAGTATCTATAGAGACTGACATGTGGCGCGGTTGCCGCGGACATGTATAAAAGTTTCGATTATCCAGAGGTAACAAGTCAACATCATGGAATATAAAACAGTCCCATGGAAATATTTTTAACGCTTCTAAGAAGCCTATATTCATTAACGCAGCCCGATTAAATGCTTTCCCATTGGTTTGTTCGATGAGAAATATTCTGTAGGCAATATGCTGTTTCATTAAGAATGGATGAATGTTTCTCAGAAACACGGTTAAATGGGCGTAACGATCACGAAATGGTACGACTATTGCGACGTGTTCCTTTGGAATACAATCATGTGGTTGAAATGCTCCTCCCGGTTTTAATAGAGGGGCTAGTTCAGCTTCCACAATGTCCAATGATTCAAGAGTTGTATTTGGGGTTATTGGACCTTCATCTGAAAATTAAAAAGTACGTTGCATTTTTTTATTTATATCTAAAAGCAGAAATGGACAATTCATCATTTAAAATTGATGCAGAATTGGAAATTGATGTAGAAAAAGGACATTTTAAGGAAGTTTTTAATAAAACCACGACAATCAAGATAGCATCTAAGCCATTGGGTAGTAATATGGTTGCATTAGAGCATAAGGTATGCGTATAAGAAGGGAGAAAATAAAGTAAAGATTAGAAAAATTCGTAATCATTATCCAATAATGCTGCAATTATGTATCAATTTATAGACCAAACCATGTTACAAATTAAAAAACAAAATAAAAAAGTATTAATGATATCGAGACGACTACTTATGAAATTACAACTCTATAAAATTTTAATGCTAATGGTTAATATGAAATAAAACTGTTTTTCTCAAGTCCTTCTTCTTACATTTTGATGATTTTGGACCTTTTACAATATTTTCGTATTCAGTTGTAACTCAAAAAATATAAAGTTATTTGCCGTCTTAAAAATATGTATTTTTTCATTTCTAACATCCTTAATCAAAGTATACCTTAGAACATTAACATGCAATCCTTATGCGTCAAAAATGAAAAAAATATATGTACACCGATCAAAGGCAAAAAACCATATCAACAAATAGGAGTCAAGCATTCGTTTGAATTTCCGATGTGGCACTATGAAACTAATATCAGTACTTTGATATTAATTTGCGTATAACAGACTAAGCATATAAAATGAATTAAGGCAAGTACATTTTCCATAAAAACTAAAATTAAACTCACTTTCATCATATTGTGGTTCCTTACATCTTACTCTCACTGTAGCTCCGTTTTCCCTCTTAATAGATTGCAATGGTCTGAGCAACCTGTAATTATTCGTTTGGTTATGCTCGCTGGAAACATTTTGTGAGTATAATAATATAATAGGCTTCTGAGATTCGGAATCAATAGGAAGTACTGTTTGGTTAGACGTATTTAAAGTATCATGTTCTTTAGAGTTGTTACCACTTAAAGACTTATTGGCAATTGTAATACCCCTTGCAAAGTTATGCATATGCCGAATGCTGAAGATATATAAAAGAAAACATCTTAATCTATACAAAAATCTACATATATTAACGAAACAAAGTTACCTTAGTCTACTAAACGTAGAGTAACTTGCAGATTTATTATCCACATAGCTCAGAAACGCGCTAAACAACACCCATATCCCGACCAGACACAGCATAGCTCTCACACCATTAGCTTTGGTGAAGAGCGCCATTGCCGCTGGTCGTGATTACAATTATGCGGCTGTCCAGATCTTTTGTAGAAGACAGATTTCATTGAATAATAATACAAAATTAGAAATCTCCATTAGAACATCCAGTGCAATTTAAATAAATCGTAAGTAACTTAAGTTTATTTTACTAACACTAAATGTATTTATTTGTGCAATTTTACAGCAATGCAAATAATTAGAGATGCCACATTATCTAACTTATAGTAGAAACACGTCTACAGAGTGACACAATAAAAATACTTTAGTATTCTGAGTTGTTATGAGAATCAACACCTGTCGTTATGTAGAGTTTTGAGCGGTTTTCGCCAATTTTCTTCGGTAAATTCCAATTTTTCTTTCAAATATTTAAGATGCAAAGAAAGATTACAAAAAAGTTAACAAAAACAGTGGGCTTAAATTAACATTTTCTTAAATGACAACACAAAAATTTCGCAAATCCAAACAATTTACTTTAGCACAGTATAATTTATAATACTTAGTCCAGCTATGCCCAAATAAATGCGAAAATAGTGTTAGAATGCAAATAGAGGTTGCTTGTGAGTTAGTTTTTTTATAATAAATTTAATTTAAAACATAGTTTAAAAAAGAAAGTCTGTCGGGGGTGACAGGGACAACACTGTCCACAGAAATCAATGACTAGAAGTTGACATGGCAAAAACACTCAAATATGCAAAATCTTGCATTGGCCCCATAGAGGAATTACCAAACGCGTAAGTTTCACAAAGGAATACAAAGTTATCTTCAGTCGAATGAAGTAACTTCACACTCAAGCTACTACTTAGGGTTAGCACTGTCCAGTGGTAAATTGACGGCGTTTTGAATGTATTTTTCGAACAGCAGACTTTGTAATAAGTTGGTGTTGTGTCTAAGTAAAAATAAACCTCCATCGCAACTATCGCAATTACTATTGGCAAAGAAGTGCATAGAACAACTGAACATCTTACCAGTCTGCAACCGAGTTCACCTTATCTGATTGCCAGGAAACAAGTTAATCGGAAATCAACTAGTTAACGAACTTGCCCGCTCTGCAGGAAATTCAAAAAAAAAAAAATTCGGTACCGGAGTGAGCCCCTACATAAACGAGCTGTTGAGGATGAGAAAATAGATAGTGAAAGATATCGGCAGCAATCTATAGGCCTGCCTTCCAAACTGTCGATTTTGCGACGCGGAGCCGAAAACCTCGAAGCTTATTGATCAATGACGCCTAGCAAGAGTTTTGAGTTTTTGATGTAAGTGAAAGAGAGGAGGACAAAACAGACTCCAGGTCGCAGTACAGAAAACTTACTTCTATTTATAAAATATTTATATTCTTTCTTGTGGTTGATTCTAAATACATATGTCGATTGGTTAAGAAATTGCCATGTCAAATCAAAAGGGGTTTTCATTGAAAAATAAGCAAAGATTTTGGAAATTACTACCAAAGCGCTTTCAACGAAGTATGGAGTCTTGAAATCGCAAGTTTGTTTTGTCGAAATCAGAATTTAAACCACTTAAACAATGTGAATTTCCTAAAATGAAGTAGATCTTCAATAAATCGTTTACAACTTTACGTCGAAGCAACATCCCTATTAGAGAGAATTGCGAAGACATTTCATTGTAATTTCCGCAAGAAAATTTTTTTACCACTGATGTCTGGATGACTAAATTAACAGTTTCGGAATTCGTCTTCTCAAAGAAGGTGATGAAAATTTGTCATCTTATACATGTATATTAAAACTAAAACGCAATGATCATCCTTGTTGTGAATGTGCTAACCCAATTTTTGTCTGATTAACGCTTTTGATGCATTTTTGTTTAATCGCGAAATTGATGGAGATTTCACTTCTTTCCGTGCTGTGGTTCGAACGTTCTGCGAGTACATAACAAAATAGCGTTTCAATTTTATATACTATATGACATAGAGTATATGAACTCGAAGTGTGCTTGTTTTGAGGTGGCTGCGAATTCCTTAAGACTATCGATGGCAAATTTATATTCGCACTTTTTATACTCTTGTAACATGTTGCTACAGAGTGTAATATAAAATTTTGTTCACATAACGATTGTTTGTATCTCCTAAAATTATTCGAGATAGAAACGGAGTTATATGTGTATAAATGATCACGATGACGGGACGGTGCCCAGAAATCACCATTAAACGCCGCCCTCTAAGCAATAAAACGTAAATTTGTACAGGAAAAATCTTTCAACATCCCGTACAACAGTGTGAAAATAGATCAAATATAATAAGCCTTATATTTTATCAATTTTCACACTGTTGTAAAGAACTGGCGTCAAAATTGAGCAATGGGTGTGACACCGCCCACTTTTAGGTGAAATCACATATTTCCGGACCTCGACCTGTTTGAACTAAATTCTGTGTGTTACATTATACTGATTCCTACAAGGTGCTTTCCAAAGCAAATAGGACTTTTTGAATCTAGCGCCCTCTGGTGGCGTCGTTTATATGTCGACTGGTGCGTTAGGTAAAACTTGTATTGGTAAAACTTTTACTGAAACGATTCAATTGATGAAACAATTTTATGGCGATGATTGCCTATCCCGTAGCAGAGTGGACGAGTGGTTTCAACGTTTTGTGGTCATGAGGACATAAATGACGATCAACATGTGGGCCAATCAAAATCCGTGATCACCGGAAATTCCAACGAAACTGTGCGTGAATTCATCAAAAATCAGGCAAAGTCATCATTGAAATTCATGGAAATGGAATTGAACATCTCCACAACATCGATTTATCGCATTTTTACCGAACATTTGGGCTTACGAAAGGAGCGTGCACGGTTTGTTTCGCACAAATTGACTGACGACCAAAAATTGCTCAGAATCCAACATTCGAAGGACGGTTATTTGACCAAAAATCACATTTTAACCATTAACCACTCCCCGTATTCACCTGATATGGCACCGAGCGACTTCTTCCTTTTCGGAAAAATGCATTTGCCCATGAAAGGAAAGCTTTATGCAGACGTAGAGGCCATTCAAAAGGCTTGCACCGGCATACTGGCGGCCATATCGGCCAACGAGCTAAAACACTCGTTCGACATGCTTTTGGACCGTGCAATAAGCTGTATTGAAGCAGAAGGAGACTACTATGAATAAAATAAATTGATTTTGCCGAAAAAACCATTTGTTCTGTTTTCTTTTTTAACCAAAGTAAACAGTACTTAAAAAAAAAAAACAGAACAAATGGTTTTTTCGGCAAAATCAATTTATTTTATGTGCAAAATCAAACTAAAACAACAAACGCAATTTTAAATTCCATATGATTCTTTCACTTTACAGTATTCAAATCGAGCAACAATGAATATATCGGGATAAAACTTTGCACAAGTAGTGATTTTTAGGAATACTATCTTAAGTCTAAACATTTTCAAAACCCATACACCGAAGATGTGGACCCCAGTCCCTAGGTCTGACTTTTTACCCAAAATGTCGGTCAAAGTCTGATATTTTTATTAAAATTCAGAGAGAATATTTTTCCTATAATATTATACCCTTGTGCCAAAAATGGGTGTAGGTAGGTAGGAGTAGGTAGGTAGGAGTGCGGCCCTATCGGGCTCAATTAACACTTGATGTGCCATTTGGATGAAAATGGGTGTACAGTCAAATTTCTCATAACCGGACACCCACCTTTGCAGTTTTTTTTATCCAGCAATATGAGTTGCCAACATTTGGGGACGTGGTAAAAACTTGTGTTTAAAATGTATCCTTAGGGCCATAGAAAAAAAAGCAAAATTTTAATTTGTTTATTTTTATATTTTACAAAATATTTGTATTTACGAAAGGCTAACAGATATACAGTGAAATCTTTAACAACCGGACACTGACGGTTTCACAATTTTTATCCGCTTATAGGAGTGATTGAATACAAATTATACTAAAATATATACACACGCTTTTTCTCAAAGAATGAGTAATTTATATATTTCATTTTTATTGTGAAATGTATCAAAGTTAATTAATTGTTTGCAAAATGAAAAAAGTTTTAAATTCATTTAAAATTAATATTTCACAAACTGATACCTTTTTTAATTTTTTGCATTATGTACATGATGAGGACTACTTATAATTCCAAAAATTAAACTTGTAGTATACTAGAAGCGACAAAAATGAAATTCAGTACATATTGCGCTGTCAATTAACTTTTTGCAAAATGCAAACACAATTCGAAGAAAACCTAAGGTACCTAAAAAGGTACAGGATTTGTCCGGAAAGTAATAGGAATAATTTTCTTCCGCCGCGACTGTACTTCGAAGCATGTCTTCCCAAAGTCCCAGCAGCCTGAATAGCTCCAGGAGTTTGCCGGGCGCTACTGAGGTGATGTGATCCCTGCTGATATAAATGGAATCCAGGGCCTTAAGCGTTTTTCCACAGATTGCTGTGCAATCCAGGATTAGGTGTGCTGGTGTTTCCTGTTCCAGGTCGCAGGACCGGCAGTTAGCACAGGAGACTATGCCCATGTTGGACAGGTGTTTCCTGAGCCTGCAGTGCCCTGTGTAAATCGCGAAGAGGAGACGGAATTTGTCACGGTGGAGGCGAATTAGTTCCTTAAACCTGGAGAGGTTGTACCCTCCCAGGAGCTGCTTGGCGTGGCGCATACTTGATAGTGGTTGCCAATGCCGTTCTATCTCCACTCTCTCCTCCGTGGGGAGCAGCTCCTTAAAAGTTTGGGATCCTACCGCTATGTATGGTTCTGGTCCCATCACCTTGGACGCTGCCGCAGCGCGGGCCAGTTCGTCGGCCTTCTCGTTTCCTTCTATTCCCTTGTGCCCTGGCACCCAAATTAGGTGCACCCGGTTGCACAAGGACAGGCGGTTTGGCCTTTCTATGCATTCCTCGACTAAAAGTGATTTGGTCTCATATGATGAGATCGTCTTTAGTGCCGCTTGACTATCACTGAGAATAGCTATGCGTTGGTTGCGATAGCTGCGGCTGAGGTTGACTTCAGCGCACTGACATATGGCAAAAACTTCAGCCTGGAAGATACTTGGGAAGTATCCCATTGGTATGGACAGCTTAGTACGCGGTGCCGCAATACCTGCCCCAATACCCTCCGGTGTTTTTGAGCCATCAGTGTACCATTGAATGGTACTGTCTTCCAGCAGCCTTTCCAGCGTGGAATCGCTCCACTCCGTCTTGCTGCCTAGCGTAACTTTGAAATTCTTTTTGAGGTTTATTTTCTTCGTGGTACCGTCCTTTGGGAGGAGGGCTAGCGGTGTGCTTTCCGCTAGTACGTCCATCTGCCTAGAGGATATTATCTTCCCTCTTCCGCAGCCTTCTGCTGACATTAGCAGCATGGTGTGTTTTGCTGCTTGTTTTATCACCTGATGCAGCGGTGTGAGCTCCAGTATGACTTCCAGTGCCACCGTGGGGCATGTGCGCATTGCCCCCGAAGCACAGACACAGACAAATCTTTGCAGCTTTGACAGTCTCCGGATCCAACGGCTCCATGGGTGACAATAGGCCTTACTATCATAGTATACAACCATCTAATGATACTTGGCTTGCATCCCCATGATCTGCCGGCCAGGCGTCTGCATACCATAAGTACTCTAGTTGCTTTGGACAGCGTTAAGTCCAAATGTCTACTCCACCGTAATGATGAGTCTAAAGTAAGGCCAAGGAATTTGACCTCCTTTGACATTTCCACCTCTGTGCCTCCTATTGTTAGGGACCTCAGGCCCGGAAGAGATATCCGCTTAGTGAATGGGATCACGGTAGTTTTCACTGCGTTGGTATTGAGCCAAGCCGTGTTGCACCATCCTTTCGCCAGGTTTAAGCCCCTTTGAACAATGTCGCAGAGAGTGTTCTCAAATCTGCCTCTCGCCATTATGACAATGTCGTCCGCGTACCCTTGACAGCGGATTCCATTGCAGGTAAGCAGCTCGAAGAGTTCATCTACTACCAAGCTTCATAGCAGAGGGGATAGTACTCCACCCTGTGTTCCAGATGAAGGTCCTAGTGGAAAGTAGAGGAATGTATAGGAAGGCTGAACCCCCTATCAATGTGCAACTGATACCCCTAATCTGAGTGCCGCGGCATAAAAGGGTAGCCGGCAATAACCCACTCTGCGGCAGCGTCCAAGATGACGGGGCCAAAACCATGCATCGCAGTGGGGTCTTACACACGTAGGGAGAGAACAGCACTGGCAGCTAGGAGGGTACAACCTCGCAAGGTTTAAGGAGAAATGAAAGTCACAATCACTCCCCTTATAAAACAGAGAAAAGAAATGCCCCTTATGAGCCAGTATTGGAATCGGACAATGGGCGGTGTCATACCATTTCCAAGTGAAATCTGACATATCTGAAATTAGTCAAGTAAATTTCAACCATATTTGGACCATGACATTATTTTAACATTCGCATGTTATGCAAAATCCGACAACAAGAACGCCTACTTCCCATTATTATAAAAGGTTGATTAACGCAATAACACATATGTAAATAGATTATTTAAACCACTTGGGTTGATTGGGTCCAAAACTGATGTGCGATTCACGATCACCCACATCCATTGGAACTTCCCTACTCCAAAGTTTTTTAATTAATATTTGTTTAACACATTTAGCGCCATATGCGGCACCAGTGCACACGCAACCGTAATGTCTTTAAACGTGAATGTGACATAGCGCACACGATTTACATACATTGGGTTTATATATCAGGAATGAATCTGTGGACCCAGGAGGACGTGAAATTGTGTCATACCCATAATGCGTCAGGAGCGGTCAAAATATAGGGCTAATTGGTTCAATGAGAACAGGTGGATGGTTTTTTGTAAAAGTATTTTTTTCCTTTTATATTGAAGTAAACAATTTTTTACCATACAAAAACAATGATAACATTCAAATCTGGCTCTTCATCACAACTACTAGAAGGAATGTAATCCTTGTCTCTATCAGCATCATCAACGTCCTCTGAGACACAGAAATCTGACTCTCTTCGATCAGTCAGTTCGATCAGCATTCAAAGTTTCATTTATCTTTTTATCACTAAGTTTTTTCCTTGACATTTTTTATTTTTTTTTTCAAATAAGCTGAATTAATTCGTATAAAGCAATACAGAAATAAAAAAATGTTAAATGTGCACATGTGATCACGCGGCCCGAGAAAATAAAATTACTTACAACAATAAATGGATATAAACAGAATGTTATCAGTAAAAAAATATTTTGACCCGAACGAGTAAATTGCGATTTTGGGGCTTGGCGCGAGATGTGTGAATTAAGAAATCGTTTTGGCTTTTGCTAAAAAGATCAAGGAACATTTCAGCGTTTCTGACGCTGCTGCCATTCTTTAAAATTGTGCGAGTTGACAGTCCTTGGCCGGTTTACTTAGACCTAATTATCGTGAGAACGGAAATATTAACACTATTTGTAAGCGGTGAATTAAAACCTAAATGAATGAAAAGGAGCAAACAGCTTAAAGAATTCAATTTTGCTCAAAAAGTGTATTTTTAGGGATAGTTAATTTTATCGACCCTTGTGTTCACAATATTTTCTTTTAGTCTCTAAAATTTATTTTTATTGCTGCCAATTAGGACTTGTTTGATCTAGAAAAATCTATCTATATCACTATTGCACAGAGCATTGCTTTTTCGTCATGGGTTGTTATGTGATAAAGCTCCCTATTTTGTACAAAACTTAAATGTACATATGTACAACATACATTAATAAACGAACATTTTATTAGTTTTTGCCCATTGTTATTATATTTAATTTATTCAAACACTATATGAATCTAATGCGGCTGAATACTAAACGACATACATACACATAAAAAGGGCTTTTCAAGCGAAGTAAATGCTTGTTTTTAATTTGTTTTATATTTGCTTCCCGAAGACAGTGTAAGTTCTTTGAAGTTGTACATCACATAAAAACAATTTTTTTTATATTATTTTTAATGTTTTTTGTTTATAAAAATCACATATTTTCCAAATAGTGCGTAATATACAAGGGAGTACAACAATTTATATATTTTTTAATAAAATTGTATCAGTTATTGCTACTTAGAGGAAGTCTTACTGAATCCATGTCCTTAAATATAACAACGTTGTCTTGATTTCTAAACATGTACTCGATTTTTAAAATTTTGTCTTCACCAATACATGGATCGTAAAATCCGGGCAATTCACTCTAGAAAAAAAATTTTGTATTTTCATAAAAACATCACAATATCAATAATTTATAGTTACCTTCGATGACTGATATAGAATTAATGTACCATCCTTTACAAGGCACTGTAGTGGTATGGTTACATCTACCGAAGCATTGTTCTGAAAATTGCTACTACTCTCTTCCAGTTGTCCATAAGTAGCACTTGTTATTATTAGGCCACCTCTACTGCTTTCTTCCGAAACTATACGCTCATAGGTATGCTGCATTAACTCGATAGCGGAACGTGCCTCTTGTCGCTGTCTAGTCAATCGTTGTTCGTTACTTCGTTTCGCTTTCTCGATGTCTGCATTTTTTTGATCTAAGCGCATTGGATCCAGTATAGACTTTTTTATAAAGAACCACATCAATACTGGCGTAACTGTAGCATAAAATACAGCGGCTGGAACAATCTCTTCGCTCAAGTGTATTGGAAATATATATGATTGATTAGAGCGCACTATTCTGAATTCATTATAGTTATTATTTTTGAGGTTATCAAACATAGATATGTGCGTAGTACTTGTACATACTTGAATTTAAGCATTACTCCTGATGGAATACCCAGCGACACAGCTGCAAACACGGAACTATATTTGGATATTTTTTTCTCAGCCCCATATTCTGCTAGAAAACCAAATGTACCCAACCTAAAGTATTAAAAAAATATATTTAAAAGTATCAAAAATATTTTCAAGTCATTTATAATAAAAATTTCTAAAACTGATCCTTTTAAAGACAAATTCGTATATATATATATGTATGTATAGCTGGAAATTACGGAAATTCATATGGTTATCTCCACTAGTAGCATGTGCATTTCGAATTCCAATACAGTGTTTCTCTTGCCTTATTTCCATTGCGATATCTCCCTATTTTTTTATACACTTCTTAAATGATTTTCAAAGGTGACCATTCGGCAAAAGAGAACTTCTCATTTTTGAATAATACTTTTAAATATTCACCGCGTAAAGTGAATTTATACTTACTTTGCAGCTAATTTAAGCTTAAGCTCGTTTTCTATCATCTTTCGGGTATATGCCGCACTCAAGTATATATGAGGGAAACCAATGACAAATGATGTTGTCCAAGCGTGTTTTTCAGTGCTACTATCAATTTGAGTAGTCATTGAAGACTGATTGCTTACGTTAAGAGTTAAGGAACCCATTGTATGTTTGTCTAACTGTACTGCCAGAGTTGAGAATACAGCAGGAATGACACGACCGTCACGAAAATTCATTGATGTACCCCCATTCACAGTTACAACCGAAGAGAGGGTTCGTCCACCTGGTTTACGTAAAGTTTTATCATTATCAATGTAAAAACAAATAAAACAATTCGAAACAAACCTTTAAACCCTAAAAGAGGGCCATTACCAGCACCAACATCTATTTGTAGCCAGCCTTTATTAACTAATCTTCGACCACAGAGAATGAAGTTTCCGTTTCCATTACCATTGGATGAATAAAGGTTACCGCCAAGTGTTAGTGTGTCTTTACGGTTTATTGGTGCTTCAATCGATTGTGAAATACTCATAGAAGAAACTTCAATACGGGGAAGCTGCGTCTCATCATATGGAGTAAATATCTCGGTGGCATTAACATTAACGGTAATATTACCCCGAGGATTAGTGCGTTGTTGTAGCTTTCGTTCTTCAGCCGCTTGTGCTAATCTTTCGTACTCTTCCCGTATTTCCGCAGGAGTTTTAGTGCGATGTACCAATTCCCATCCAACCGTTTGTAAGCCTTTTTGGCCAACACAGTCATATATAGCTCGTTTATGAGGATCCGATAATACCTCATAGGCTCGTTTTGTCCTATTAAACAACTGCTCTGCTTTTTGTTTACTCTCAACGTCTACATGTTTATCGGGATGATAAATTCGGCTCAACTTCCTGTATGCGGCATTTATTTGTTCACCCGTCGCCTTTAAAATGAAACATTATGCATAAATACCGGCTCATAGGACAACCAGCTGATTACTTGCTAAACAACTTAGGACTTACGTCTCGCGGAAGATTTAAAAACGTGTAGTAGTTCTCTTCCAGCTCATTGTCAGTCTCTGCGTCAACTGACATTGTGATTTAAGGAAATATCACTGAGCAATATTTTTTTATTTAATAATAATTTTGAATTTAGGCCGAATCAAAAACCATTACAATACATATAACCTATAAAACTTTTTCGTAACAACCCTCAGTGCCAATACAATAAATGCAAGGATTATTTCGTTGTACTTCAGTTCGGAATGTCAATAGAGAAACAAAACGGGTGATAAATATAGGTCCAGAATTATGTAATAAATATTGTCCCAAATATGGATCAGTACAGAGTGCTCAAAGTAATTTATACAAAATTTAAAATTTTTTAGTTAAATCTAAGTTCTGTCATGAAAGTACATCAAATATTATTACAATTGTAAGCCAAATATATTTTAGCACATCGATAAACATTTGCTGTCCATTGCACAGATTTTATAATTGCTTGATGTATACATACTTACTACTATTAAATTAGTATTATATTAGACACTTTCTATTAATCCAAAGAATAAGTTAATCATAATTCAAAAATTACTTATTTATATTTTAGCTAACACTCTGCACTCCTTATTAGTATATGCTTACTGTTGTATTTCCGAACACCTTAGTCAGTCTGTGATTCCAATTGTTATTTGTTGAACAGTGAAAAACGTGTTGGTGTTCTTTTTCTAATTCACACGCGATTGTGAAGTTCGAGAAATTTTCTAAAATCGAGAAAATCCTGAAAGAATTTAATTTAGGTTTAAAACTATTAGAAAATGTTGAGAATACCGAAGTTCGTGCCACGATTGATTGGTCAGCGATTCGCGGCTGCTGATTATGGAAAAATCTTGTCTAAGGTAATTTTAAAACTTTTCGTGGTAGCAATGTGAGCTTTGTTCCATATTGCTCTCCGGCATTTTACATAATAATGTATCACCAACGAATTGCGTGAAAAACTTAAGGAAATGTATATATCACATTATTATTAATATATATAATTAATTATGTTATCTTGAATATATTTCAGAACACTGTGGTAGTAGAAAATGGATCCGCTACGCAATTTCGCCATAAGTAAGTGGACAATACGATTTCGTAAAATAATTTATCAGATATTCTTTTTATAAAATAAAAAATCCTTGTCTTAAATAGATTCATAAAAACGTAGTATATTACGTATTAATAATTACTACGAAAAAGTATTTGTTTAATCATTCTAGAAGGAATTGCGTCATGCTTTACATGGTTTGATAAAGCTTTCACTGTACATAACGTATTTGTAGTACTAAATTATATTTTTCTGACTTGAAATTAATTTAGGAAATAAGGGTATTTGCAGTACATTTACCAGATACCTTTTGTAAGTTGAGTTATGCAAAAACATATGACTTTTATCAATAAATTACTACCAGTTAGTTCGATGTGGTATTGAACTGTATTGCTGTTATTTGTGTTTGCAAATTCTATCTACTAATTATGCACGTTCAAAAATTGTTACCCTTTAGAAAAAATTAAATATTTCAAGTACTTTAAAATGTGCACCACATGACAAGATCACGTGTCTTCATTGTTTCTAGGACCATTAGCTCCACGTACCGGCATAAAATAAGATTCATCTATATAATTAATTATTACAGCTTTCAACTGCTATATGTAAATTTAAGTGCGGTATTTGACTATTTGTGTATCGATTTAAATTGTTACGAATGTTTTAAAAATGGGGAAACTATTGTTTCTCTTTTCTGGAAGATACATCAATTTTCACATCGTCAAATGTTCTATGTATGTACATACATCTGATAATTTACTTTTGATTATTCATTGAATAATTATATTTTTCTACTTTTGAAGAATAGAAAAAAAATATATTTTCTCTAAATGTGTACTTTTTTATGTACATATTAAATAATCCGACCCATTTTTTTTTTATAGATCTGGCGAAGTTAAAGGAGCAGTCATCGGTATAGATTTGGGTACTACAAATTCTTGCGTGGCTGTAATGGAAGGTAAACAAGCAAAGGTTATTGAAAATGCTGAGGGCGCACGTACCACACCCTCTCATGTTGCCTTTACCAAGGACGGTGAACGTTTGGTTGGTATGCCAGCGAAACGCCAGGCGGTTACAAACTCCGCTAACACTTTTTATGCGACAAAGCGTTTGATTGGACGTCGTTTTGATGATCCTGAAATTAAGAAAGATTTAAAAAATTTGTCCTACAAAGTTGTGAAGGCCTCGAACGGAGACGCTTGGGTTTCCTCAACCGACGGCAAAGTGTACTCTCCTTCTCAAATTGGAGCTTTCATTTTGATGAAAATGAAAGAAACTGCTGAAGCATATCTCAATACACCAGTGAAAAACGCTGTCGTTACTGTACCTGCCTATTTCAACGATTCACAACGTCAAGCCACTAAAGATGCTGGCCAAATTGCTGGCTTAAATGTGTTACGTGTCATCAACGAACCTACCGCTGCAGCCTTGGCTTATGGAATGGACAAAACCGATGACAAGATGTAATAATTAAAAAATCCTTAAATTTTTGTTTCAATTTGACGTTATTTATCGTATTGTTTTCAGTATTGCCGTTTACGATTTAGGTGGTGGTACTTTCGATATATCGATCCTGGAAATCCAGAAAGGTGTATTTGAAGTAAAGTCAACCAACGGTGATACTCTCCTCGGTGGTGAAGACTTCGATAATACAATTGTTAACTACTTGGTTGCTGAATTCAAAAAGGATACAGGTATCGATATTACCAAGGATAACATAGCTATGCAACGCTTAAAGGAAGCAGCTGAGAAGGCTAAATGTGAATTATCTTCTTCACAACAGACAGATATTAATTTGCCCTACCTAACTATGGATGCTTCCGGGCCACAACATATGAATTTAAAAATGACTCGGGCTAAACTTGAAAGTCTGGTTGGTGATTTAATAAAACGTACAATTCAGCCCTGTCAAAAGGCACTCTCAGATGCTGAGGTGTCTAAGACAGAAATCGGTGAAGTTCTTTTGGTCGGTGGTATGACGAGAATGCCTAAGGTTCAACAAACTGTACAAGACTTGTTCGGTAGACAACCATCACGTGCTGTCAATCCTGATGAAGCTGTAGCGGTAGGCGCTGCAGTGCAAGGTGGAGTACTTGCTGGAGATGTTACCGATGTCTTGTTGCTCGACGTTACGCCTTTATCCCTGGGCATTGAAACATTGGGTGGAGTATTTACTCGATTAATATCTCGCAATACGACAATCCCGACTAAGAAATCTCAAGTATTCTCGACGGCTGCTGATGGTCAGACTCAAGTGGAAATCAAAGTGCATCAAGGCGAGCGCGAAATGGCAGCTGATAACAAATTGCTTGGTTCGTTCACATTGGTAGGCATTCCACCCGCACCACGTGGTGTACCCCAAATCGAGGTGGTGTTCGACATTGATGCTAACGGTATTGTTCATGTATCTGCCAAAGACAAGGGTACCGGTAAAGAGCAACAAATCGTCATTCAATCCGGTGGTGGTTTAAGCAAGGACGAAATTGAAAATATGATTAAAAAAGCTGAGGAGTATGCTGCTTCTGACAAAAAGAAACGTGAGCTAATTGAATTAGTAAACCAAGGCGAGAGCATTGTCCACGACACAGAAACCAAAATGGAAGAATTCAAGAGCCAATTGCCAGCTGAAGAGGTAAAGTTATATGTGAATTTTTAGAAAAAAAATCACTCTAATCTAATTTAAACGTACCTTTAGTGTGAAAAACTTAAGAAGGAAATCGCAGATTTGCGCACTCTTTTGGCAAACAAGGACACAGCTGAACCAGAGGAAGTTCGAAAAGCCACAAGTCAATTGCAGCAATCGTCTCTGAAACTTTTTGAAATGGCTTACAAAAAGGTAGTAATATATTTATATTATTTAAATCGAGACATACACACTAACAAGATCTAATTTTTAACAGATGTCAGCGGAACGCGAAAGTAACGCTAGTGGAAGCAGCAGTTCTGAACAAACTAATTCCGAAGAGAAAAAGGAAGGAAAGAATTAGAGTGTCTGCTTTAATTGATTAATACTAGTGTTTAAATTAAATTGCGTAAATGTTATTATAGTTGAATAATTTCAAGTGTCCATTCTACGTTCGAAACAGCCGATATATTAAAGCTCATGCGATTATACTGATCCATAAATATTTTATTGTTTATTATGGCATCTTAAAATCAAATGAGTGCATCTAGAAGTTGCTATGCAATAAGATGTGTCCACAAGTTTATTTGTATGTGGTTCTTGTTTATTTGATAAAATAGGGTAGTTTCTAAAAACCTAGAATAAAGAAGAGGAGAATAACATCTAATGAATATTCGCATAAAAACGAATAAACTGAAATGGGTTATTTTTAAGCAGTTGATTGTTAGTGATTTACTTTTTGTAAAACGTAAAATTATTTTTATTTCCTTGTGAACTACATTTAATATGAAAACATACATGTATGTATTAATAATAATTAAATATAAATAGTCTACAAAATCAATTGAACTTATTTAATACTCCTTTTATCAATTGCTGATTCACCCAGATGAATTCAAGTAAAAGCAAATCAAATTCAGAGCACTCCACTATTAAATTTTATAAAGTTTCGTCGATAGCCTAAAAACAATTGGCAAAAGGCTTTTAATTCACAATGTCAATATCAGCCATTTTGCTTTTATGCTTTTTATGAGTTAAAAATAATTTTTAACTCATAATATCAAAATCACTTGGTGTTTTGTTTTTCTCATGAAATTTCTGTTCTGTTAGATATTGATGGTTTTCTGTTATTTGTAATCTGTTCATATTTTCATTGGTTTAAATCTTTTAAAAACATATTTTTGGAATAGCTGATTTTGACATAATGGACCCAATTGCAGTTTTTTGAATCATGGATTCCATCCAATGAAAATGCGTCTGTGGAGGTCTAACGAGTGGTATTTCTTCAATCTTTTACGTTGTAAACTGATGTCCAGCAGTTAAATCGCAAATATGTACGGAACGGAAAAGGTAACGTCTGCTAAATTCTTCGATTGTTTCCTTTACTGTAAACAACTTTATATCCCGGTGGAGGACATCGTTTCTCACATGGAAAGAGCCCCCCACAATGGTTCGCAGAACTTTATTTTTAAAAGTCTGAATTACTTTTAAATTTGAATTCGCTGCACTACCCCAGATTTGAATGGCATACGTCTAGATCGGCCTAAATATTACCTTATAAATCAGCAACTTATTCTTCAGACTGAGGCGGGATCTTGTCCTAAGGAGCCAGTATAGCTGTGTCAACTTTAATCTTAGCTGAGTTGTTTTTTTACGTGATTTATCCAGGTGCGCCTCTTATCAATTGTAATCCCCAAATATTTTACACTTGTGTTCTTTGGTAACAACATACCATATACCATATAAAGCCATTTGAGTGCAATTTTTGTGCTTGAGGGTATATACTACGCATACGGACTTTTCAGTATTAATAACAATGCTCCATTTGGAACAAATATTTTGCGTATGTGTTTGTTGTGCGACTGACTTTTCAGTATTATTACCAATGTTCCATTTGGTGAGCTACGGTTCTAGAGCTTTCAGTTGCATCTGCAGTTTTCTGGAAGCAGCATTAGAGTTTCCTTTTGATGCTAGCAGTGCGCTATCGTAATTGTGAAGTCAGAGTCGATCACTGTACACTACCTTGTGGCACGCCAGCACGAACAAGTCTCAAATCCGACTCAGCTTCACGGCATCTAACGTAGACCGTCCGATTGTGTAAGTAAGACTTTAGTAACTATTTATTTAATAATGTAATGTTATTTAGTTTATTATGAATTGGTCGTTTTTGCTTTAATTTGAATAATGGGTCTAGATGTCAGACTTTGTCAAATGTTCAATGTTTTTAGCATTAAATTTGCGCTTAGAGAACCACTGTACATTGCAACGGTATATTATAACAGTGCATAAAAATTTAGCACGTGTTTCAGTGACAAAGCCTCAGTATATAACAAAGCTTTGACATTTTTACTAAAATTCGGCGGTTTGCTGAATTCATTGTATTAATTAAGGACACCAAATTTTTTTATTGAATTTTTATTATTTTAACACAAAAACCTGCGGTCAGTTGTATAAATCATTTTTATATTAACTAAATATTCAAATTCAAATAATAAAACTGTTAGGCATGGTTCGAAAAAGAGTTGTACTCCAGAACTGTTGTTCAAATATCATTGAACATGCTTACTTATCAGCAACGACGGTATTCTACTAAATATAAATATCTATTTATATACATATATTAACTAAAGGACCCGTCCACGCTTCATTGTGGCTGATACATACTTACCTAGATAATACTACTACTACCATCTACTTATGTACATATATGATTTCTATTAGTTGGATTATAACTATTAGCTAATGAGATCCAGCATTTTCGTGAAGCAACTTGTGTTAGTTTACAACGAAATGGATCATGAAGCATTTCGTGTGTTAATAAAGAATTGCTTTTTGGGGGAAAATACTGTTGAATTTGGGCTCATGAAAATCCACCGTTGAAAAGATATTTGCTAAGCTAGAAACAGGGGAAGTGAACACCGAGGACAATGATGCCCCAAAGAGGCGAAAGCTCTGTGCCAAGTAGGTGCCTCGCAAGTTCATAATCCAACAAAAACAACGAATAACTGATTCTGAGAAGTGTTTGAGTGCTCTTTAATCGGAATAAAACCGAATTTTTGCGTCGGTGTGTGACAATAGAAACATAGCTCCATCATTTCCTACTGGAGTCCAATCGACAGTCATTCTAGTGGACTGTAAAGGTTATGACATCAGTCTTTTGGAATACACGTGGTATAATACATACTCAATGACTGATTACTGAGCCAGTTATAATCTATTTCACTGCGTATTTGGTTGCAGCTCTTTTCTACTATTCCAAATACTTAGCAATTGCATTATTTTTGAGGAGTAATCTGTTTAAAATTGTACGCATACACCGAAGCTAATATACCATTCACAGGTGCATTTCTTGTACTAACTATATGTCCAGTTTGTATGGAAGCTAATATGCTATAGTAATCTGATCTGAACAATTTTTTCGGAGATTATGTTATTACCTTAAGCAGTAATCCATGTCAAATTTCCTGAAGATACCATGTCAAATGCGAAAATTTTCCATACAAGCCCTTGATTCCGATCGTTCGGTTTGTATGGCAGCTATATGCTATCGTTAACCGATCTGACCAATTTCTTCAGAGATTACATTGTTGCCTTAGAAAACAATTTACACCAAATTTCGTGAATATATCTTGTCAAATGCAAAAGTTTTCCATACCAACACTTGATTCCGATCGTTCAGTTTTTATGACAGCTATATGCTATATTAAGCCGATCTGAACAATTTCTTCGCATATTACTTTATTATCTTACTTGATTCCGATCGTTCAGTTTGTATGGCAGCTATATGCTATAGTGGTCCGATATCGGCAGTTCCGACAAATGAGGAGCTTCTTGAAGAGAAAATGACGTTAGCACAATTTCAAAACGATATCTTAAAAACTGAGGGACTAGTTCGTATATATACGGACAGACGGACATGGCTAAATCGACTCAGCTCAATATATTCATCATTTATATATGTATATACTTTATAGGGTCTCCGACGCTTCCTTCTGGGTGTTACAAATTTCGTGACAAAATTTATATACCCTGTTCAGGGTATAAAAATGCATGGGAACACATGTCATAAATTTACAGATGAGATAACATTAAACAAACATGTATTAAATTGTACACTTGAGAACAACCCCATGCATACAAGTAAAACATATCAAGCAGCACACATACACATATATTTAGTTATACGATAGTTTTCTAAAATAGTGTACATATAAGCAATGATAATACCAAATAATAATTAGAATGTATAAATTCTCCCTCTATATAAGTCTATCATTGCCCCTCACCAGCGGTAAGGTTTGTTAGAAACTACATTGAGGTAATAACAACTGAAAAAAATGTCCATTAGAGCCGAAGGAACTTTTGTGCTCAAAATCTATGGTTCACAATGCTTTGATTCATTACGGGAGTATAGACAGTAACAAAATAAGAAAAAAAACGACTCAGAAAACGACTATGTAATTTGTAGAGTTGGGAAGGTGAATCCTTTTTTGACTTACAGGCAAATTCTCGGCACGGTAAAGGATCAATTGACCAACGATGTATCAACACGAACCATCAGACGTAGTCTTCTTGAAAATGGGCTACGGGGTTGTATCGCAAGAAAAAAACCGCATGATTAATTTTTTGTCGCACGTTGCATTGAAAATAATTTTTTCGTTAAATTTTTAATAAATCTATAACTTAGAAAATAATAAATATGATAGCTTAAGTTTGAAAAAATATGTCTTTTTTCAATTATAAAATAAACCAATGTTTTAAAAGAAAAAGGCGTGTCCTTAATTAAGTGACCACCAGTGTACATATGTACATAATCTATATACATATAGTAGATTCTGTCATGCGATGGTATGGTTATCATATATGTAAGTATGTACATTAAATACTATTGCTCTCGTAACGCCTATGTTTAGAAAAGAAGAAGTGCATATACATATATTTTTATTTATCAATTGTTTTGCTTTTAATATAATTGAGATATAATCAAGCATAGCACTAAAATTTACTCAAATCCGTTACGAATTTTAGAAATTAACTCCAGACAAAACTTGACCCGTAATTTACATACATACAAGGTGTATTCCAAAGTAAGCAGGACTTGTTTTTGCACGGTCCAAAAGTATGTCGAACGAGTGTTTTAGCTCGTTGCCCGGTATGGCCGCCAGTATGCCGGTGCAAGCCGTTTGAATGGCCTCTACGTCTAAAACTTTTTCCTTAATGGTTAAAATGTGATTTTTGGTCAAATAATCGGTCACAAGCGTCGATCGATCAGAGCAATTTTTAGTCGTCAGTCAATTTGCGCGGAACCAACCGTCCAGACACCTTTCGTAAGCCCAAATTTTCGGTCAAAATGCGATAAATCAATGTTTTGGAGATGTTCAATTCCATTTCCATGAACTTCAATGATGATTTCGGCTGATTTTTGATGAATTCACGCACAGTTTCGATGGAATTTCCGGTGATCACGGATTTTGATTGACCCACATGTTGATCGTCATTTATGTCCTCACGACCACTTTGAAAACGTTGCACTCTGCTACGGGATAGGCAATCATCGCCATAAACTGGTTTCATCAATTGAAACGTTTCGGTAAAAGTTTTACCAATTTTAAACAAAATTTAATGTAGGCTCTTTGTTCGAAGCTGATTTTCGCACCGATAACAGAAATGTATTTGAGGTACTCACAACCCAACATAAAGCATCGTAAAATCATAAAATCATAAATTTTTATACTCGTACTAGTTTAAAAATTTGTTGTTGGATTGCATACTAAAGTAAGTTTACGCAAATGCAACTCTGAACGCTATGTTTTCGGATCGTTATAACTTATAACTTTATGAGACTATGTGAAACTCCTGACACTTAAAACGCAATAACTTCACTTCCAATTGATGAAATGTCATGAAATTCTCGCTGGTCAATCGATAAAGATAGCAGATTCTAACGCACAAGTCGACATATAGATGGCAACTTGTATGTATCTATTTAAAAAGTAAGCAATAAAATTAAAATTAAGGGACTAAGGCAGAGTTTTATTGACCCTTGTGCTGTAGAAGGGTGTGTATAATCTTTATGTTCGCAATTTTGCCCACAGTCTCTTAATTTTATTTTTACTGCTTCCAAATTATGCCTTTCCTCGTCCAGTTTTGGACTTGTTCCCCTCGAGTTCAGCAAGTTTTTCAAATTTTTTGGCTAAGTGTGTGTGTAATTATTTATTTAAGTTATTGTATTTGTGATAGTTAAGAATGATTTGAAATATTTTTTTACCGGTTTGCCACCTATTAATTAATGCTGGGTTGATATTCTAGTCAAGTGTTTTAAACCGTAATACGCCAACAAAATTCGACAGTTATTCAATCGAAAATTATTTTCACGGTCGAATAATCGAAAATTATAATATTTGAGTTGATTTAGGTAAACCGAATTTCAAAACGTCAACCAAAATGCATTTGAGCTGGAAACCGTAAAAGAGACTTTAAGTCGGAGCTGTCTTTTCGTTTGTCCTTTGGACTTATTTCAAAAAAATGTTTGCTATTTGCGTAGTTATCAAACTACTATTTCGCAAGATGCTATTAGCCTTAGCATCATTGTATAGCAGGTATGAAAAAATAAAAAATGGTAAAAAGTAAGAAGGACTGAAAAAGTTTTGATAATTATACTCTAGCCACATATTGGTACAGAGTATAATAGTTTTGTTCACTTAATAGTTGTTTGTATCGAGATAGATATAGGGTTATATACATATATACTATATAAATGATCAGGATGATGACACGAGTTAAAATCCGGGCGGCTGTCTGTCTGTCCGTCCGTCCTTCCGTCCGTCCGTAATGTAACTTGAGTAAGAATTAAGATATCGTAATGAAACTTGATTGTATTGTAGATGGGCATAATCGACTACAGTCACGTCCATCAATCGAAAACGTAACTAAGCACTAAATTAAGAAAAATTGGGCGTAGGCCCGCCCCCTAATACGTTCAATGTATATATCTTCCCAACCAATAAAGCTATATCACCCAAATTTACACATGAAATCTCTTAACTTTTCTAACGATAGTGTGAAAAGAGGCGAAATCGGATCATAACCCTGCGCACTTACCATATAACGGTTATATTAAAAACTACTAAAACATTAAATTTTACACTCAATCCGGTGTCAAATTTGAACACTGGGCGTGACACCGCCCTCATTTAGGTGAAAATCGCACATAACATTCTTCTGGTGTTTTTATTACAGTGCAAAAAGGGGGGAAATCGGACTACAACCACACCTACATACTTCCCCTATAATACAATTTGATATTCCACTCGACTCTTTCACATTCGAGTTTACAAATTAAACAACAATTTATATAATGGGGCCACGAATATGTGGACCCCAGTGCCTATAGTTGACTTTTTACCGGAAATATGGGTCAATGTGTTAGATATATAATTGAAATTTGAAGATTATACTTTCTTGACAAATTTTGTCTGTATGCCGAAATTGAATTGAGTTGAATCGGGCCAATAATTCCCTTAGCCTCCATAAAACAAATATAAAGATTTCCAAACTTCCGAGTGACCCCATTTATCTATAATGTGTGAGTTACATATATGTATTAGTGAAAATTAAATAGCGTGTTTTAGTAATAACAGTGTATCTTTTTTCCTGAAGTTGATAAAATTGGTTGAAAACTTCACCTAGCCTCTATATACTCGTATAATAATTATTAATAGAATTTTCGAACGATCGGCTGGCTTTACTGCATATGCTTTTATCTAAGGTGCCCTAATGAAACCCAAAGAGAATTTAATTAGTATGTGACATGTTAATAGTATGTGGTATTGACTTGAACAGATAAAATCCATTGAGGATGATTTAGTATAATTTTTGGTAACCCAAACACGATTTCGTCGAACAATGAAGTTGGACACTTTCGCTACATTTTCCAATGTTGCCAACACCTGAAGGCTTTTAACCGCCTGTGATCCTTGGTGCCGAATTTCGAAAAGAAGAAACAACTGGCTATAACCACGTAAGCGGTGTCTACGCCAGTAAAGAAGAAGAAGATCCTTGCAAGTTGCAAGAGTATGAAATATTCGGTTACACCCGAACTTAGCCATTCATTACTTGTTCGCTCTTCGTTTGATTTTCCCAGTCACTATTTAAGGTTTCAGTAGGGTAATCTGTCCTGTTTTTTTGACTTTTTTTTCATAGATATTTTTATTTTACAATAGAACTTTTTTCACATATCATGAGGTACATATATCGTGGAGTGTATAAACAAATTTTTTCGGAATCCTTTAAAGACATCTGTCGGATGGCTGGGTGAATGAGATGCGTTTTTTCACTGGCTGACACGTTTTCTCATGTTTGGATCATATGAAACACAAAAACCCAATTTATTCTTAAAAAGTACGCGAGTGGTTATCGTCCCTACTAGAATCATGAAAAAATTTTGATAAATAAAAAATAATTAACGTTTTGTTTTTAAATTTTTCCCCATGTTTTTTTACATAAATTTTATCATAACATTGTCAATAAATTATAAAAAATTATGAATCTGGTAGGGACGATAGCCAGGCGTTTTGTGAAAATTTAAAAAAAAATTAAGCAAATCGGTTGAGTAGTTCGATCGGAATCATGTCCGTCAGTGTTTTGAGAAAAACGCGTTTAAAGTTTGAGGTGTGCACTCCGAGCCCACCGAACATAGAGCGGTATTATTATTTTTGCGCCTTTTTCGAAACCTTCCAATAGTTGTGGCTGCATACAAAACATGTAAGTTATGTAATATGATATTTATTTGTAATTAAGCACTTATTTATCATTGTTATTATTTATTCCATTCAATGGAGGAATTATACTTTTAATGAGAAAAGTTCTTGTCTTCTTCTACATTTTTGTTATTTAAGTAAGAAGTAAGAGTAGTAATAGAAAAAAAATTTAATAAGCTTGAAATCAATAAAATTACCTCAATTTTGGGTGTTTAAAATTTCAATTTTTAGGAATGATAAATTTTCACAAATTTTATTAACGTGCTGAAACATATACACCCGCGGCCAAGCGTAACTTACCATTAAGAAATTTCTAGCGAAAACGTGTTCTATCACTCATTGTAACGGTACTTGTTGCGGTAATGGAATTTTTCCGTTAAGTTTTAACGAAGTGATCTCTGACTTACACAAATATAAAATATTAAAAAAAAATAAGTTCTGTCAAAAAAGTAAAAGTAAACCAGAACTAAAAAAAATGTTAGAAAGTGTTTGGGAGGAGGAAATTTCAAGCAGTGTTTTGGAGAAACTTGTTGGGTCAATGCCGGCTCGTATCAAAGCTGTAATATCCGCTAGAGGTGGACCGACGCCATATTAGATTTCCCGTTATTCTTTTTAAATATGTTGTAATTCCATTTTCAATTGAAACAAAAAATGTTGTTAAGTTATTACAAGAATTAGTAATAATGAAATCAAAGACTTGTGTGCAAATAAAAAAAAGTTGTCTCAATTTAATTTTACAAATGAGCCAGATTGAAGTCAACAGTTAACCAAATATATTCGAGCCATCGATATATTCCCCGTATTCTATTAAATCCATAAAAAAGTTACCCAAAGAACGAAAAAAATTGAAAATAGTGAAAAAATATCAAGTGGTAAGTTACGCTTGGCCGCGGGTGTAGTACATATGTACGTAAGTAAATAAAAAATGCAATGCTTAAGTGTATATATACTTGGTCTTCAAAAGATTTGTTCATATATTAATAGAACATATAAATACATATCTTTTCATATCAAATCCAAAAGGATTAGTAGTGGAATGACACGTTCCCCAAAATTTTCAATTAATAGCAAATGTTCAAATCAATGGATTTTTATAGTGTCATTGATATTGTAATTAGCTGAGCAAAGTTTTTGTTTTTAATTTTATTCATTATAAGAATATATTTAATAATTTAATTACCATGACAAACATTCAAAGAACGAAATAGCGTTGGTTTTGTTTGTTTCAAGTGTTAAAATTCTAATTTCCATTTGGCACGGCAAAATGTAAAATTTTTGTCGCCATAGGGAAATTTTGTAACCAAACTCAACACAGATAAAAATGTTACCATTTGACACACAGCCTATGAATGAACAAATCATTTGGTCACAACGTATGTTGAGAAGATCTAAATATTAATTTGTGCTATTCAATTGAAACGAAGTGTAAGTGTATATATAGTAAGGTATTTTTTATTGTTATTTTATTTTTTATCTTTAAAAGAATTTTAGCTTATAAATTAAGCAATTTGTCATATGTTCACTTAGTGAAATCCTGTGGGTTAAAATCCTGTAAGATCTACATCACTAGCACCATTCTAAGAGCGTCTCTATTGATTTTCGCTTGCTTAAGGATGTGTCCTTCAACGAAAAGGTCGCATTCCCGCTGCAAATAGTCTATGCATTTTTCGACATAGAGTAGCGACTCTTCGAGCATGTTTTTCGGAGACAACGTGGTCTGCAAAGCTACACGGCGGGTGTGTTCTGCTATTGCGGAGTGTAACTCAAAACAAAATGTGCCCAACATTCGGACCTCACCTAAGAAAGAAAAAAAAAAAAAACAAAACGAATTAAAAATTGATATTAGGTAGATAGATAAATAGATAAAATTAGGTGGTATATCATACTTACAAGGCGCCAAGTTCTCATATAGTTCTAATAGGTCCTTAACGTATTCCAATTTCTTATTGAGTTGATCTTCAGGCACTACCATTAGTTCTTTGGGATCAGTACCAATTAGCTGCACTAAGTGTATTTTGGCTTGACATATAAAATAGTGTCTTCTCGTAAGCCACTTTTCATAATGTTGAATATATCTGAAAATTATTAATAATTAAAAAATTATCCAACGTGAATTATGTGAATTGCTTATCCCTTTGGGAGAGTATTAGTCGCTCAGTTTTATATACATCTGAATGAAAGTGTAAGCAATAAATAAAATAATTTAACAGTGATAATAGCAAAATAGAGAATGGTTAATTGGAAAATGGTTTATGACAAAAAAAAATGTTTTGAAACGAGTCGCTGACTCCTACTTAATATGATTTAGGTATGGACTATCTATGAATATTTTTACCAATTGTAAACTAAAACAAGAAAAATTCTGCGAAAGATTTATGGTCCTTTGCGCATTGGCCACGGCGAATATCGCATTCGATGGAACGATGAGCTGTACGAGATATACGACGACATTGACATAGTTCAGCGAATTAAAAGACAGCGGCTACGCTGGCTAGGTCATATTGTCTAAATGGATGAAAACACTCCAGCTCTGAAAGTATTCGACTCAGTACCCGCCGGGGGAAGCAGAGGAAGAGGAAGACCTCCACTCCGTTGGAAGGACCAAGTGGAGAAGGACCTGGCTTCGCTTGGAATATCCAATTGGCGCCACGTAGCGAAAAGAAGAAACGACTGACGCGCTGTTGTTAACTCGGCTATAATCGCGTAAGCGATGTCTACGCCAATTAAGAAGAAGAAGAAACTAAAAAAAACACTAGCAATTTTTTAATCACTTATTCGTGTAACATGCACGAGAGCTAGTCGGATGCTCAGAAATGGACTTAATGTTTTTCCTGAATCTAATTTCAACAACGAGGATGTCGTCACCGCTAGGACTCAGGCTATATTCCGCATAACGTCGAGTTTAGGTCATCTCCGGTTTTGTTGAGGAAATTGGATATGATGCTAACTCCAGGCACACTGTCTGGGAAAGGTCGGACATTAATGCGAGAGGTGAGTCACTTTTTGATTTAAATGTTGTGAATACATACATATATATTTATCATCATCATTTCATCCTCATTTTCATTGTGGTCATAGGTATATTACTTCTAACTTAGACGGAGAGCGCCCAGCGAGCAGACCTTATAGGAACTTCAGGATCAAAAATTGGGAACTGTATTGCAGAAAGTTTCGAGCGGCTTTTCCAACCGTACCTGGAAAAACCTCGATCCTATCCCGACGTGATTGATGAATGCATAAATGTTTGCAGTTCTATGTGTAGGACCACTTTAGAAAGTATCATTTCTTTAAAACTCAGAAAGGCAATCCATTCTATGGTGGACATCGGAGCTAACGGAGATTAAATTTTGGAAGAGAAGACTTCTCAGCAAAGCCCGTATAGTATCCCTTGAAACAATTGGGCACTGTATAAGACACCGATAGCTATATATCAGTCTGAGTTAAAGAAAACCAAGAGAGTTTCGTGAAGTGCCTCCTGGATGCTCATTCCCTGCGCAACCAATCCTCAGAAGAAGTGCCCCCTTATGGTGTTCCGGAAGAACTGTAAATACAGATCGGTCAACACTACGTTGCACTCTGTAGTGCCATTGTTGAAAGGAGCCCTTATGTACCACGAATATGCGAAGGTACCTTTCTCGATATGAAAGAGTCCTTCAAAAAAGTACTCACCGGAGGCGGTGATTATGGCAAAATTTCAGAAAGTTCCTCTTCGTTATTCTGAGGCTCAAGCTTACAATCCGTTGACAAGGTGAAGTACCTTGGGCTTACGTTGATAAAAGGCTTCCATGGAGTCAGAACATTAATGATATTGTAAGGAAGGTTGCTGTTGCCGCATACTGCTATAGAGGAGCTATTGGGAAGAGGTTAAATCTCTCACACAAATGGTGTTTTGGCTCTATGAAACCGTAGTCCAACTAATAATGTTTTAGAGAGTATTCGTCTAGTGGAGAGCGCTCGAAAAAGCTATACTCGTTATCGTTGGCATCATTCGAAGCTCAGAAGAAAGGATGAGTTTTCTGTAAGGTGAAGCTGTCAAGCTTAGTTTCGGGCAACAAGATCTCTATAGTGAGGGCTGCCATTAAGGTAGCAGTATACGTATTGCTTCCAAGTGTACATCTTCCAGAAACATTACATTTATTCACTAAGCGCTGAAAGTTAAACACACATTTTCCTCCATTATTCAGCTTTTTCATGGCCGAGCGTGAAACATTTCGGCCTGGGGAGATCCGATCCAAAATTGATATCGACCTCTTCAAAAATTTTGTAATCGACTTTGTCGATTTACAACGAATTTTATGATCAATATATAGTAGCTTTAGGTTACACAACGAAATAACGTTCTAAACTGTCCAGCTGAGACAGGTTCAAATAATGACCTCCTTTATATAATACCGCAGTACTGTAATATGTATGAGATACAATATATAGTATGCATGTACATTAACTTACTTCATGCAATTTTCCACAGTTTTATCCATGGCCTGCAAGTCTTTTCCAGCCTTTTCTAAAATACTTTTTATAAATGATATGTCCGCTTGAGCTCCACAAGTTGAGCACCTAAAAAATGTAACAGTTAATGCATAGATGTAAGTGCATATTTATGTATTTATAATTGATTTGTTACCATACCTCCAAGCCGAATTCCATTCCTTTAAACTTGATGGTAAAATAACACCATCGCAGTTGGTGGTAGTGCACTTGAAGGCATCGTAATTAGTTCCGCATTCCGTTATATCCAAACACCTTTCACACACACATTTAAAGAGTTTTGTGTGCATAAGATGCTGCTGGCGTTCTGCAGTACCCCAAACGGCATCGGAGTAGCAAATACTCAAATGAGTATTCTTTTTAATTGCTTTTGGTGCCCATAGAATTAAGTTTCCTTCCCTTGAAAAGCTTTTAGCTAAATTCGGAATGCAGGAGTGTTCCAAAAACGAAGCGTTACTAAAAACCGCTACATGCGGTGGATCTGTGACGGGTACTTCATGTCCGTTTATTTGCAAAATACCAATTGTTTTCATAATCAAGTCCTCGTTAAACTCGGTTGTTTTAAAAAATCTATAAGGTAAAAATTAAAAAACTCATACTCATGCAATTACATCTATTTGAAGGATAAGAGTATATTTAAAACGAAAAAAAAACTTTTAAAAATGATAATGAACCCCTCCTGGCACTATTCCACTGTGAATCTGGATCTTTTGGCTAATATGGAGCTAGTGTCGGACAGACTTCATAAACTAACGCAAAATTATAACTCCAAATGCTCTAATTCAGTTTATCAACACATGATATTCTTTTTTTTTCTTTAAAGGGGGTTTACTCCTTAATTTGTCTCTAACTATACATTGTCATAATCATTGTTATAATTAAGTAGTTAAGAGACTTATGTCTAAATTAATTGTTATTTTGTATACCTAAATTCGCCAATAAATAAATAACTATTTAAAACGAAATAAAAGCAATTAGTTGAAAGAACATTGGATGAATTTGCAAACCGCTATATGTGGGTATGTTCGATGTAAACCTGATTCTACCCATTTTAAACTCTTGAAATGGCTTAAGAGGTTATGAGAATATTATGTGTCAAATGTCATGCAGATAAGTCGAAAAAAATTTGAGACATGAAATTCCTGCCCGATGATAAGAACGGAGAATTTCTGAAATTATACATAAGTGGGATCGTATTAATTTTTTTTCTTTAGTGATCAGTAATGATTTTCCAAATAATTCTACCATACTTTTGACCTTATGTTTTAGTGGTGAATATTAAACTGATTGATTTTCGAGTTTAGTTTCTATAACTAGTGAGCATTAAGGGGTTAGGTGGGTTTGAAAATTTCAAAAAATCGATTTTTTTTGTTTGTCTTACTAAATTCAACAACACCTCTAGAATTTGTCCTTTCCTCTTTTTCCTAAAATTTCAAGTTAATCCGAGGAATAGTTTCGGAGATACAGCCTTTGTGCTCGAGGCTAGCTACGCTAAGTGCACCGTCTTTAAACGCGTTTTTCTTGCAACTGTGTTTTAGAAGTCGGTGGACACGATTTCTGAAAAAGTTATGAACCGATTTAGTTCCAATTGTGTACATATCTTTAAAATAACATTATCTAGTTTTTGAATGAAGTTCTTCTTTTTTGGTTTCTTTACAACTATTTTGTTTTTACCAATAAATGGCGAATTTAACCAAACAATGAGATTTTTTGTTCAAAGTCAGAGAAAAAAAGGAAAATTTTATTATTTTTTTATTTTCTTCGTCCAAAACCGCTATTTATATATGTATTAGCAGAGTTTTGTAATTTTAAATGAACCAATAATAAGTTATGCTGTCCACGGCGAAAGCACCCTTTTCGTGAGACACCCAGTGAGATGAGGCCATAACGGCTGAATTTTCAACATATTTATATAATAAATTTCAGGAGAAATTGTTCAAATATTGATATGGCTTATTATATTTTTCAAATATATGATTGCTTATATTAAAAAAATCGTAAAAATGTCTTTTTTGTACCTCTGAAACCCACCTAACCCCTTAAACTTTAACTTCGTCTTTCTCAAGTTTTGTGTGATGTAGAATTTTTTGACGCAATTGTAGGCAGTAGACGTATTAATTTTTTTGAGTATATTCCTCAGTTAAATAATGCGCTTGTTTGTTAAGTATTTTTACTATTATTGCTCTAATTTCTCTAAAACCCGTATACTTATTTATACAACGTAAGCACATGATTGTAAATGGATAATTTTGTATGGTTTGTTTATGTACATACCTTGGTATAAATTTTCCGATACTTTCTAGATCGGCCTTCCACTGCATAGAACCTCGACGTTGTTTTTCCAGGGATTCAAGCTTTAAAAACATTTGCCATTTTTCAGGATCACTTTTCGCCAAAAGTAGACAACGTACCGTCCCCATACATTGGTATAAAGGATGAGGATTTGTAAATTCTTTTACTGAAACCTAAATTATTGACAAATTTTAGTCACAGTACTAAAACAAAATTAAAACAAGTAAGGAAGGGCAACTTGCAAGAATAAAAGTCAGGGAAATATTTATGGTGTAAAACGTCAACCAGAGGATCGAATAAGGTTTGTTAGAAAAACGAAAATCATTATATGGCACATATTTATATAACATTTGGGAGTTGCGGGTGGTAGCAACCCGATTTTATCTATTTTTCTCAACACCACATACTAAAAAACCAATCATACTATATATCCTGATATTAGTCATATGGGCAAAAAAATATACCATTATGAATAGAATGCCCTCACACATTTTCGTTGAGATAACTCACACATTGGTGATCAGGTACCACACACACATTCGTGCAAAGTTTTATCTCGTTATATCAATTGCTTCTTGATTTGTATAATGGAAGGTGCAAGTATCAAGTAGAATTTAAAATTGTGCTATATGGGAAGTACGCAGTGATATAAGAATATAAGAGGAACCCCACATATGAAATTTTGTAGAAATCGGTTTGTCGTGTCCCGAAATATGGGATTTCACCAAAAACTGGGCGCCCATCGTGCAATTTCACATCGGCTCCCATAAAGCTCTCTCATACCATCTCGGTGGTAAAATGTAATGTCTCTGGCGTATTTAGTTATTGTTTTATTGCGCTTTTAGTACAGTACCGCTATGTGGGGAGTGAGCGGGGTTATCCTCCGATTTTATTCATTTCCACACTGTCGGTAGTAGTTCTTATAAGATTTGCACTTGCACTTGTGTGGTTTAGGAAATATGTACATACATTAAAGAACGGGAACACGCCAATTTTTTCTAAAATTTTGAACAAAATTATAATACTCTGTGGTAATAGGTAGCGAGAGTATTAATAAAATCAATTAAATTTGCAGTCACATAAGTTGCTCAAGCATTTAGGAGCGATATTCAAGACGTGCTGTTATACCGACGACGGTATTAGCAAAGATTATAAACCGACGTAATGACCACATGTCACATAGATCGCCAGGGACAGAGAAATAGCACACTTTGTATACAATAATTACATAAACAAAAAACAAATTGAATGTTTTCATTAGCATAGCATAAATTAAGGAATCAGTTGAGTACAAACAAATAAAAAGTTTTTTCAATAGTTCTTTTAAAAAAATTTATTTAATAAAATTATTATTTTTATAGTAATAGCACTAGGCCTCTTCTGTGGAAATTAAGAAATTTGGTTTTTAAGCACTCTCAACTTTTATACTTTGTAGTGCATCTACAATTTGTATACTCCTTCAACAAGTACGGTTGTACGTATCACCTAAAACTAAGCGAGAGAGATATGATCAGGATGAAGAGAAAATTTTAAATCTGGGCGACTGTCTGTCCGTCCGTTCGAGCAAGCTGTAACTTGAGTAAAAATATCTTGATGAAACTTGGTACACATGTTCCTTGTCAAAAAAGTAAGGCGGCGTTCGTAGATGAGCGTAATCGACCACGGCCATGCCCACAATCCGCCATTAAAGGAAAACGACAACTGACGGCCTGCAGTCGTGTAGTCGTGCAGCTGTCTAAATAACTGTGTCCATAAGAAAGTGTGTATTTTAATATTTGACAGATGTCGCTTGCAGTCATAGAGCGCGTGTTCAGCACTTGAGCTGTAAAAAACGCGCCGCTCAACGCTTTTATTTAGGTTTTCCATCGAATCGAATATGAAAAAAAACGCATTGCTTAAAGCTAGTAAAACAAGTAGGGGTGGTGTCGTGGCAAGTTTCGATGACTCCTTTCAAATGTTGGCCCCTGTTATGTCTGAGTCCAATTTTCGTTGACTCCTTCGAGCATTTCGACTGGTAACTGGCGAATGATACCCGTGATGTATTGCTCCAAGGCCTGAATCGAAGGCCATTGATGGATGCGATGTGTGGGAAGTGGCGCCGTCTTATTGAAACCAAATATCGCCGAGATTACGAACTTTAATTTCAGGCATCAAATAATCGGTTATCATGGCGCGATAACAGTCGACGGGTACGTTCTCATTGCCATCATTTTTGAAAATATATGGACCGATGATCCCACTGGCTTCGAAACCACATCATACCGTTGCCTTTTCTGGTTGAAGCATTAAATTGAGCCATTGCCATTGAGCCAGAAATGGGCCTCATAGCTGACAAAATACACCAAGTTGTAAAATGCCTAAGTTGTTCCATACGTCAGTCCGAGTAGAATGATGGGTTTCAAGGTTATTATATTTTATCGGCTTAATACCAAACATAAATTACTTCAAATTATTTAGAACTAGAGGAACCGTCCACGCTTTACTGTGGCTGACATATAGATAATACAACTACTCCTTCTTCTTTACTGGCGACAGACACCGCTTATAGCTGAGTTAAAACAGGGCGCTAATCGTTTCTTCTTTTCGCTACGAAGCGCCAATTGGAGATTCCAAGCGAAGCGAGGTCCTTCTCTACCTGGTCCTTCCAAGGGAGTGGAGGTCTTCCTTTTCCTCTGCTTCCCCTGGCGGGTACTGCGTCGAATATTTTCAGAGCCGGAGTGTTTTCGCCCATTCGGACAACATGACCTAACCAGCGTATGCGCTGTCTTTTAATTTGCTGAACGATGTCAATGTTGTCGTATATCTCATACAGCTCATCGTTCCATCGAATGCAATGTTCGCCATGGCAAAGGACTATAAATCTTTTTCAGAACCTTTCTCTCGAAAACTCGTAACGTCGACTCATCAGATGTTGTCATCGTCCATGTCTCTGCACCCTGTAGCAGGACGGGAATATTGACCCTTATTTACCTATAATTTTAATTATTTCAAATTCTAATATTACTATATGAGCCACAACAAGAATTGTATTCATCATTATTTTAATTATCGGGCTATACCATGAATGAAACCAAGGGATATTAAATTGGTCAAATTAGGGTTGTAGTTAATTATAACATTTGATTTGCATTCAAAAAGTATTGGAATACTTTACTTCTCAATTGCCTTCAGTCCGAAGTAGCACCTATTGGCAAGAGTTATCCTGCGTTGGATATCCAGGTGTTTATACTGGTTTCAGGATAGGCGAAATTATCTAAGACTTCAAAGTAATGACTGTCAACAGTGACGTGAGAGTCAAGTCGCGAGTGCGACGATTGTTTGTTTGATGATAGGAGATATTTCGTGTTGTACTCGTTAACTGCCAGACAAATGGGTCCTTGCTTCCTTTGCTTCCTTGTCCAGTCTGAAGAAACCTGAACTAACGGCGCGGGTGTTGAGGCCAATGATATCAATATCATCGTCGTACGCTAGCAGCTGTACTCTCTTATAAAAGATGCTTAAAAAGAGCTTTTGGTGTTGCTCAACGTCGGTTTACACAGCCGTATTAGTTTTGCAGGGATACCAAATTCAGACATCGCGGCATAAAGGCAGCTGCTTTTCGTGCTGTGGAAAGCAGCTTTGAAATTGACGAAAGGCTGTTTAAAGATTTGGCGCATGGTGAATATATGGTCGGTTGTTGATTTTCCAGGTCTAAAGCGACACTGATAAGGTCCAATCAGTTTGTTGACGGTAGGCTTTAATCTTCCACACAATACGTTCGATAGAACCTTATTTAGGAGACTTATCCCACGGTAGTTGGCGCAGATTGTGGGGTCTCCCTTTTTGTGGATTGGGCAGAGCACACTTAAATTCCAATCGTTGGGCATGCTTTCGTCCGACCATATTTTACAAAGAAGATGATGCATGCTCCTTATCAATTCTTCACCGCCAAGTTTGAATGGCTCGGTCGAGAATCCATCGGCCCCCGCCGCGTCGTTGTTCTACAGACGTGTAATTGCTATTCGAACTTCTTCATAGTCGGGCAATGGGACGTCTGCTTCATCGTCATCGATTGGGGAATCGGGTTCGCCTTCTCCTGGCGTTGTACTTTCACTGCCATTCAGCAGGCTGGAGAAGTGTTCTTTCCATAATTTTAGTACGCTCTGGGCGTCGGTCACTTAATCACTTTTGGGGGTTCTACAAGAGTATGCTCCGGTTTTGAAAGCTTATGTTAGCCACCGAATTTTTTCGTAGAATTTTCGAGCATTACCCCTTTCGGCCAGCTTGTCAAGCTCTTCAACTCATGCATTTCGGGCTCTTTCTTTTTTCTGTCTGCAAATGCGTCTCGTTTCCCTCTTCAACCTTCGGCATCTATCCCATTCCGCACGTGTTGTAGTCGATCGTAACGTTGCGAAGTAGTCAGTCTGTTTTCTCTCCGCTCCCACACGGGACTCCTCGTCGTACCAGTTGTTCTTTTGCAATTTCCGAAAACCAATGCTTTCGGTTGCTGCTGTACATAAGGAGCTTGAAATGCCATCCTACAGTTCCCTTATATCGAGTAGTTGACGAATGCTCTCAAAGAGCAAGAGTGTAGGTCGAGTTTAAAAGCGTTCGGCTGTCTGTTGTGATTGCAGCTTCTCCACGTCGAACCTTCCTTGTGTTTGTTGACGTGCGCAGAGGCGGGTGTGAATCTTAGCTGCAACAAGATAGTGGTCCGAGTCGATGTTAGGACCGATCTGGTTGGTGGTTTTTCGATCCGGAGGCAGCCAAGTGGCTTGATGAATTTACTTATACTGGAATCTAGTACTACAGATAATGATCAGCCTCAACCCATACTACTACTACCATTTCTATTAGTTAGATTATAACTATTAGTTAATGAGATACAGCATTTTTGTGAAGCAATTTATGTTGGTTTACGAAAAAAATAGATCATAAAGCACATCGTGTGTTAATAAAGCATTGCTTTTTTGGGGAAAATACTGTTGAATTTGGGCTCTGCACAAGGGAAATCAACCGGAGAAAAGAGATTTCCTAAGTTGGAAAGAGGCGAAATGAGCACCGGGAACAATGACGCTCTAAAGAGGTGAAAGCTCTGCAAAGTGGATGCCTCGCATGTTCATAATCTAACAAAAACAACGAATAACTGATTCTGAGGAGTGCTTGAGTGTTCTTTAATAGTAATAAAACCGAATTTTTGTGTCGGTGTGTGACAATAGAAACATGGCTCCATCATTCCACACTGGAGTCCAATCGACAGTCATTCTAGTGGACTGCACATGATGAACCGGTTCTCAAGCGTGGAAAGACGAAAAAGTTAAAAGGCTGCTTAAGTCAAAGGGCTATAGGGATAACCGCGGCCTCCGACGCGCTATTTATAGGCACGCTCCCGCCACCTTGGCCGGCCGGTACCACCGCAAACGCTACGACCCGCAATTTTTAAATCTGTAATATCTTCGAAAATATTCATTTAAATTATATGCTTTACAGGGCTATATAGACCTATATTAAATGAACAATGTACTTAAGATATTTAAGTGTAAATGACAAAAAGCGTTATTGTGGGATACCCATAAGCGATAGACATATTCCATCGCGGAGTTTTCTGGAGACCTTTTCAATGTGTGCAATAATTAATACATTATTATGATAAATCTGGTAGGGTTCAGCGGAAAAAATGTAATTATTTATGACATCACATTAGAAACCTCAAAAATAACAGTATTTCTCCACTATTTAATGGATATTATTATACATATAAACTTTCTTCTTCAATCACTAGTAGTTTTAAAGATTTAATCTTAGCTAAGAATTTAAAGAAAATACAGAAAAATCGTGTTCACTTACTTTTGAACCTCTTTCAATGGTAAATTGGCACTCAGCTTGGTGGTCAGCTTTGCCCTTACACTCAACGCCGCAAAGCGGCCAACCGCATTTATCGCATTCGACGTAGTCTGAAGGCTCGATTCCATTCAAACAGCCTAAGCAAACGGGATTTGTTACTTGCGAGGGCGTACATATTAGAGGAGCTTCCTTTAGGATGATTTCAAATGGTTTAATGCTTCGAGTAGCCACCAAATATCTTCCCAGCTGATCTGAGTACTCCACCTTTGAATATAAATTTTTTTGTGAACGTGTGTAGAATTACACAAATGTATGCATATACATATGTACATCTGCATGTATGTGCATTTATTTATATGCATGCATACATATATATGTACATATGTACACGTGTTTGCATATGAAACGCATAATTACATACATATGTACATAAACAGTTACGCTTAAACAGAAATATAGTTACTTTGAAGGGTCTGCAATTGACTTTATGCGTTTTCCAATGCTGTTTCTGATGCCCCGCGCAACAATAGAAGCTTTGATTACAATTTGAACATTTGTTTTTGGTCGGCTGATCGCATACTGCACAAGTGGACATATCCCTTTTTAATTTATTCGAACTGAGCAGAAGAGAGTTGTAAGTTAAAGCGTTGTAGTTAGTTTTATTTATCACAATTATATTTATTGACTAAAGTGGATTAAATACACGGCACCAAAGCATGAACCACCAAGAAGAATCTCGCAATGAATATCACTAAAATAAATTTATCCAAAAATAGACGTTTAAAGGTTGATGCTTAGAGGAGAAATGTGTGGTGCCCAACGATGAGACATGAACACAGACACACCAGCGCAAATATAGGGTCGGGGTATTACCGTACATACGTACATGTATACATACATAAGTACAGTAAAACCTATAAAGTTGGACACCCTTATAATTTGGACAAAATATTCTGTACCAATATAATATAGTACAAAATATCAATATACCCACTGTTTAATCTGAACACTGTCCATTTTGGAAGTTGGACAAAATTTGTCTAAATTTTTAAACAGGAAGCATTAAAATCCCTTTCTATCGTGGACAATACATTTAATATGAATGCATTATTTATATTACACACAAATGTATTAGTATTTCGGCATCAGTGGAATATTTCAAACGTTGAAATACCGTAATTTTTGCGAAATTTTGTATGTATCAATTTTCATAGATTAGCTACGACACAATTGCGCGTATTTGATCAGTTGTTGCAATCATTTCAAAAAGAAAACACGCAGTGGAGTTATCTCTGAAAATAAAAAGTGAGATATTGAATAAACCGGCTAATAAAAGCCAATCTATGTATAAGTAAATTGGCAGGCAAATATTGAGTTTCCAAATCAACGATCGCTAACATTAAAAAAGCCAACCAACATGTTATAAAAGAATTAGAAAACAACGCTGAAACAAGTGATGAAGGACCAAATGTAGATCTTTAAGCTGGTTCAGATTGCAAGGAAAAGCTAACAACACTTAAAAAATATTTACTCACCTTAAAAAGGCTTAAATGGCGACTGTAATTTTTCAACATTGACTTAGTTCTAACAATAAGCAAATGAAGAAGCAAAATGGAAAAATTGTTTGGTTCACTGACAACGCTACAAACCATAGTTATAATGGCAGAAATACAACCTCTCGACGAAGGAATTATTCAAAATGTAAAAACAAAATATGGATCAAAAATGATGCTTTTTCTGATAATACATTATAAGTATCTTGATGAATGCAATTGGGACGAATTAGACCCTCTTTTGATAAGAAAAAATGCTTTCAAAGTACTGGATTTCCTTCCCAAGCTATTCCGGAATGTCCACCACAAGAAGATCTGAATTATAAAAGTTTGATAAATCACAACTATCCTGAACAAATTCGAAATGGATTAGTACTGTCCATAGTTGTCGAAGAATATGGAAAAATCGATAGATATAAATGAACAGGTGGGTGATTCCCATGAAACTATTTTTAAAAACATGGTAGAGGAATTAAAACACATCTCCCAAGGAACTTCTTCAAGTGAAATTGAAGATGAGTGCACTGAAAACTATAATTTTCCCAACATGAATGAAATCATTCTTTATGTATCAGCACATCAACCAACTTTGCTGCCGAAGTTTTTAAAGTTAAAAACAAAATTGGAACAAAATAGAAGTTTATCAAAAACTGAAATAGATGCATATTTTTCTAGTGGTTTAGAAAGTTTAGTTTTGTTTTTAACTTTAAAAATATGTATTTATATATATATATATTTATACTATACACATACATATATAAAATATATTCTAAAATGTGTTAATCTTTATGTTTTTGTGTTATTTATTGAATTCAATGTATGTTTTTTAGCCAATTTTTAAAATAAAGTCAATAAAATGAGAAAAAACATTTTTTTTTTATAACGTGACATAGACAAAATGTGCTGAAGCGCAATTGTCTAGCTTGGACAGCTTTTACTGTATATAGATATATAGATGCGTGAGTGAACTCGGTCGTGTACATGAGCTACCTGTTCTTTTAAATAAAATTTCAATTTAAAGGTGCCCACTCACAGCGAATTTCAAACTCAAATGAGATATAACATATGTACATATGTGAGGTAAATCAACCGAAGAGGTTAAATTTATTATATTCAATTGATGTGGAAAGCATCAAACAGAGGATCGGAATTATTTATATTAGAAATATCAGAATTGACCTAGATCTACACTAATTCCATTTAAAAATGTTCGCTAAAACAAAATTTTTTGGATAACTTGTCCATTTAATTTTATTACAATATCACGAATTTTAACTAACTTAAACGATTTAAATTCAGGTGGAAAGTCAGAAATCGCTACCTACTTGTATGGTACATTGAGTACAGAGAAATTTCCACACTAATTGCATTAAGGAGGATGGAGGTGTGGAAGTTCACACAAGTGAGGAAAGTTCTCTGATTGCCATTCACTTGGGAGTGGCCAAAAACGATTTTTTTATATATGGTTCAAGTAGCTCACGGCTTCCAGTCCTACACCAAGTATCCTCTGGTTAGCCAAAAGACATCCGTTTGAAGGCGAGCTAAAGTGTGAAAGAGAAACATCCCCTCCAGAAGGTTGTGCACTGGGTTTGGGATCCGCCACGTAAAAAACGCCATCTTTAAGGGCATGTACCTGGAATATCCGGTCCCTTATTTAGGAAGGTACCGCTGCCCAGCTGGTTGATGTCCTCGTTACAGTAAAGGCTGACATCGCCGCCGTCCAAGAAATGCGATGGACAGGAGAAGGACTGAGGCGAGTAGGTCCTTGTGGCATTTACTACAGTAGACATACAAAGGAGCGTAAATTCGTGGTGGGAGAGAGACTCAGTCGCCGAGTACTGTCATTCACCCCGGTGAATAAACGTCTAGCCACAATCCACATCAAAGCGAAGTTCTTCAACATATCACTGATTTGCGCCCACGCCCCGACGGAAGAGAAGGACGATGTGACCAAAGATGCCTTCTATGAACTTGCAACGCACCTATGAGAGCAGACAAGGGGACTCTCTTTCGTGCGACACCTTCAATCTGCTCTTGGAGAAAATAATTCGAGCTGCGGAACTAAACAAGGAAGATACTATCTTCCATAAGAGTGTACAACTGCTGGAGTACGCCGGTGACATCGATACCACTGGCCTCAACACCCGCGCCGTTAGTTCTGCTTTCTCCAGAATGCATAAGGAAGCGAAGCAAATGGGTGTGGTTGTGAACAAGGGAAAGCTGAAATATCTCCTGTCAAACAAACAGTTGTCGCACCCGCGACTAGTTATGACAGTCATAACTCGAAGTCATGGATAATTTCGTCTATCTTGAAACCAGTATCAACACCAACAATAATGTCAGACTCGAAATCCATCGCAGAATAACTCTTTTCAACAGGTGCTACTTCGAACTAAGTAGGCAATTGAGAAGTAAAATCCTCTCTCGACAAACAAAAACCAAACTCTATAAGTCACACATTACAAGAATTCCCGTCCTGCTGCATGATGCAGAGGCATGAACGATGACAACATCTGATGAGTCGACGTTACGAGTTTTCGAGAGAAATGTTCTGAGGAAGATCTAGTCTTTTGCGCATTAGCCACGGTAAATACCGCATTCGATGGAACGATGAGCTGTATAAGATATACGTCGACATTGGCGGTGTCTACGCCAGTAAAGAAAAAGATGAATTGCATTAACTTTTGGCGTTACTTTAATACTGATCTACAGATTCAGTTACGGCTTGTTAGAATAACCAAAATCATTATATAGTATGTAGTATGTGGGAGTTGGAAAAATTCTTCGCCACAAGGATACATTATTATCAGAAAAAGATTCTCGCCGAATTTTAATAATATATCCCACTTATTTGCCGATGAAAAGTCAGCCACATACACTAGGGTCAGCTGTTGTTGATTGGTTCGAACCACGCGAGAGTGACGACTTCTCTTTCTGTCATCAACTGTAGACTTTTGGAAAAAACAATCAATTGTTGAGTGGGCCTACTAATGAAGCTGCAGTCAAAATTTTATGATTTATGTACAAGCAAATACAACGTGACCTAGCCAGCGTAACCGCTGTCTTTTAATTCTCTGAACTTTGTCAATGTCGTCATATATCTCATACAGCTCATCGTTCCATCGAATGCGATATTCGCCGTGGCCATACCACCAAGACCATACATATTTCGCAGAACCTTTCTCTCGAAAACTCGTAACGTCGCCTCATCAGATGTTGTCATCGTCCATGTCTCTGCATCATATAGCAGGACGGGAATACTTGAAATGAGTGACTTATAGAGTTTGATTTTTGTTCGTCGAGAGAGGACTTTACTTCTCAATTGCCTACTCAGTCCGCAGTGGCACCTGTTGGCAAGAGTTATCCTGCATTGGATTTCCAGGCTGACATTGTTGGTGGTGTTTGTACTGGTTCCAAGATAGGCGAAATTATCTACAACTTCAAAGTTATGATTGTCAACAGTAACGTGAGAGCCAAGTCGCGAGTGCGACGACTGTTTGTTTGATGACAGGAGATATTTCATCTTGCCCTCGTTTCCCACCAGACCCATTTGCTTTGCTTCCTTTTCCAGTCTGGAGAAAGCAGAACATTCCGTTTAGAGTATTCAATTACTACGAATTCCGGTCAAATTACATACATACATACATATCTAAACAAGAAAGTCTTGCAAACAGAAAAATTTATGTTCTGTAACGATTCAAAAATCGTTAAAATTGAGAAAACAGCCTTAAATTCGTTATTTTTTCCAATGAAATTTATTTCTATGAACATATTCAAAATTAAACCTCAAGTACAATCCTTTTGATTCTTATACCGACAAAAACGTTTCCACTTTATTCGCCTTAAAATTTTATTTAAAATTTTCGCTGCATTATTATTTATTATATGTATGTATGAAATGTATGGCTGACTTCATAAACGCAGTTTGCAATGCAACATTGCAAACAGATGCGTTTACGTAGCAAAGCAATACTTCACGGCAACACTGTTTTGTAAAATAATGCAATGACATTTTAAACGTTTATGAACGTAAAATATACCACAGCAACGCGTAGCCGGATCCACTAGTATGATATATAATTCAATGAAAATTTACGTTTATTTTGAATTTTTCCTTCTGGATGTTACAAATTTCGTGGCAAACTTAATATACCCGGTTCAGGGTGAAATAATATTTTAAATCAGAAATCAATGAAAATACTTCCGCCTAACCGATTGACCTATCTATGTGGAAAATAATATAACGTCTTATTGTTAAAATTATATGTTTATTTTTCGAAATTCACCTGAGTTCCTGATCTGTATAGAAAAACTATAATTTATGACGTATACATTTAATTTTTTTATTTAAACGAACAAATATATTGAAATATTGCAAACAGTAGCCTCTACCATATGTATATACCACAATGAAATAAACTAAAGATGAATCAAGCCTTAGCAAATAATTAAAAAAGCTGACAGTTCAAATAGGCAAATGTAGCAATGAACAAAGCAAATTTACACATGTGCATACATATGACTATACATAGAATATATTAAGTCTTTATCTTTGATCCAAAGAAAATACGTTCTCTTCTCGAAACCTTTTGTTAAACCCTATAAAGAAGTAGAAAAATTAAGTATTTAAAGAACTTTTATGATAATACATATATGTACGTATGACAAGAACTTAAGAAAAATTATTTTTTTTACTAGAGGAAATTATCACAAAATGTTTTATTTTTTATTTTTGTTACAAAACCACAGAATAAGGAATATTTCTTGCACAGAATTATATATCGTTTTGTCGGTTACGTAAAACAAATATAAAAATTTTAAGTATGAAACACAATTTGATTACGCCTTTTTCACATGATAACAGATAATTCAGTATAATTAATTTTAAAGTTATGTTGTTAGTTCACCCAAACATTTTTTTCTTTATCTTCAAATTACAAAATACAACCTTTCTACTAAACATGGTTAACCTCTCTTTTATTTCATCATTGGTATATACATATATACTTACATACATTGATAAATTTACAATGTAAATATAAAAAGCTTACGAATATAAAAATACATACAAGGATAGCCCAACAGAATTAACTCTACAAAAATTGTAATGACTACTTCGAAAGTCTGATTTTTAAATATCAGTTTCGGTGGTCTCTCTGGATTCCGGAAACTGAACAAATTTCTGAAGAGTTACGCCATCTTTACTTCTCGATCTATTTTTAGTATGTCCAGTATGCACCGCTACTATTTCGTCAGAATATGATCCTAATCTTTCGGCACAGTTGCTCTTTGAATTTGGTTTTCTAGGCTTGTTTTCATATAGGAATGATTGCTTTTGATTTGTATTAAATGCACTTTGCTGTAAGTCGGGTTCGATATCAACTGCTTGAGTGGAATGTCTGTTTACTTTTTCCGCTGAACCATTTTCTATGCTATCGAAGTTCCTCCGAAAATTGTAATTACCTGTTGTTAATACGCAACTTAAATGAAATTCCATGATCAAAAATTATGTAGTATGTTACCTGTAGGTCCAAATGCACTTTTAATAGCATTTCGGCTTTTTGTGTTCTTTCTTCGTAGACTATTTCGAAGTAATGGTGGGCGTAGCTTCTTACTATTACCTCCAAAACGTTTTGTATTTTTGACTTCTTTAAAATTGCCATAATGAACAGACAATATTGGCGAACGATTACTGTCATCCGAACTTCTACTATCTACAATTAAATTTTCTTGCATCGCTTCAGATTCATTCATATCAACAGAATTCATATTTCCTATATTGCTTTCCGTATCAGAAAAATCAAATTTGTCTCCTAAATGGTCAGAATCGAACTGTTCATCTTGGTCAATGATTTCAATCTAAAAGTAAAAATTGTTTCCTAATTAAGTCTTTTTATTTTTTGAAGTTTACAAACCTCTTCTGTAACCGCTCCTCGAAGCATTATTTCTGGCCCTCCTCCATAAATACCATAAAAGAAACGCCACAGAAGAGCATTCACCTGGGCATAGTCCGAGCCCGGTCGCACTTGTCGAATTGGTAACGTCTGAGCAGCATCTGTTAGGGCAATATTAGCATTAGAAATGGGTCCCGGTTCCTTATGAGTAATCCCGCGAGCAAATTGTTGCCATTTTCGCAGCCAAGGCATTGATATGGCATATATGGCGCCACAATCATGTTCAGTATCCATACCAGTGAATTTCGTGAACACACATAATTCATAAAGTTGGCGTCGTTTCAGAGATTCAGCTGCTCTTTTGCAAATTTCGCATTCAAACAACATGTTTATAGCAGGCCCGCCACCAAATGTACAATATAGAAAATCCCACAATGGCTGAGATATAGGTACTGCAATCTGATCTAACAAAGCCATTTTAGACTGTAGGAGGCCACCGTGTAAACACAGTATTGTCCAATTATTGATTGGTCCAGGTTCCGCAAATGTACTAAATCTTGAGAGCCATTCACGTGCAACATAAAATCGAATTTCTGCCGTGTGGACTGGATTCAACGCAGAAATTTCACTTGCCTTTGCTCTAACTAGATCCATTTGAGGATTATGCTTTCGATAAAATAAAACATATGCTTGACAGTTCTGAACAGTGCTAGCTTGTACTTCTGTGACGTGTTGATCATCATATTGGTACCAACGATCTGTAACAGGATTACGGGCAAAACATGTATAATGACCACCGCCTACGGTACCATGATGACAAATTACAGAAACCAAATTGTACACTGTTACCACTGATTTACAATCTTTATGTAAATATGGTTTCATATCGAAACCTTCAAGAGGAAAATGAACTGGTGACGATATTTTCGAACTGTAGGACAAATCATGACGGAATCGCTTCAAGTGAATGCACAGCACCTCCGGTAGTTCCAAAATTTGTGAATATTTAATTCCTGTTCTTAATTTATTGCACTTTTCACAACTGTGTAATAATAATTTTTGTCGATAAAAATATTATAATTAAATATTATCGAAAATAAATACCTATACATATTGTCTCCTTTGAGTTCGTCTGCACTAAAAAAACTTGACATACAGTCATATAACGTGACAGAAGGGCCCCACAGCCATGATCGAAAAACCTTCCAGAACCAGGTGAACCATCCGTCTGTGTTATTAGGTGCCAAAGTGTCAATTGAATTAAGACTTTGAGCGCTTAAGCTATGGTTTTGATGGAGCATGTTCAAATAGTCTCGATTCGGAATGGGTAACGAAAGATCTTGAAACGTTTCTTCGCGTGTGGAAATGCGATCACAAGTGAGGCATTGTACAGATGAGAGTAATTTTCCATCAAATACATCACTTATAATTGAATGAACTTCTGCTTGAGGCTGCGATGAACTGTTGTGTGATTTACGCGTTCTTCGACTACGATCTGCGCTACTTGCATTTAACTGTCCTTTAACTTGATTAGAATGCTGGGAAAGGCTGCTATCACACGTTTCATACTCAGAATCTGACAAGGAGCTTGACTGAGACACAGAGTCTGAATCTACTGGTTCTTCGGAGGTGTTCGTCTCTATCATTGGAGTTTTGGTAGATGACATTATTGGCAATACATGGCTATTTTCTTTTAATTCTTCATGTAATTGGTCCATAAAACAACGCAAAAACTCTTGGGTATCATGCTGCTGAAAGCCACGAAACATTGGATGAACACTTCGAATTCCATATAATATTCCACGAGGTGCAATGTAATCTACATTTCAACAATATTGCATAAATAAACAGATTCAAATAATTTTGTATATTTACCTTTTCCAATACCCTTTCTGCACCATATGTCATGAATTAACCGCTGATAACTTTTAGCAAGTCCAACTTTATTCCGATTTGAACTTTGCTCAACAATGTGTTCAACCAGATCACTGCAGTTAAGGAAGTAATGTGTCATGGGTTGTACGTTACTGAGAGCTTGTAGTGCTGAGTTCATGTAACAGGTATTAGCGATGTTTTGAAGTCCGATTAATCCATTTGATGACGACGATATTTCCTCGTTGTTTTCGTCACTTTCATTTCCATCACTGCTATCTTTTTCATATTTTGGCGAAGCGACCGTTGACCTCATTGCTGTTATAAACGGATCCTCTATCAATGTTGGCTTCACGTCAATAAACACCTCTCGTTCACATAAATAGCACCACAAACGTTGTGATGACATATTCATGTGTAGACAATGGCAGTTATCCAGCTGAAAATGTTCAGTACTGTGATCATTGGCTTGTTCAGAGCATCCCACACGTAAGCAATTTCTCTGAAGACAGATCCATAGATTCGGTCCGGAATATTCACACTCTGCACATGACTTTACCTACTCCAAAAAAACAAATATTTCGGTCCGTTAGTAGATAAAATGGCATTACGAAAAGCACCTAATACTTGTGTACCTTTTCAAGCTTTTTAATCTCCAGCACATGCTCATTGCCAATATGTGGACACATCTTACTCCTTTTCTGTGCCATTGCAAAAATTAGTTGCCAATTCCCGCACAAAACATGAAATCAGAGCAAAATTCCTGCTTAATTTTGCAAATCTTCCTGCAATCAAGTGATAGTCTAAACACTACAAAGTTACCACATTTGAAAATTTTGTTATTATTACTAGATCATGAAAAAATAATATGGTGGTTAGATGTTCCAATGTTACCTAGCAAAGACTGTTACTTTAAAAGTGTCCTCCGCGTACGCAAATTACGGAGTTTAATCAATTAATATAAAATTTTTGATAGTTTAACTTATATATACATATATATATATATATGTTTTTATGTAATATGAGTTATAAATGGTGTTGAACGGTATACAAGATTTACGGTAAGTAAGGAACTTTTACGGAAATGTTTTTTATGTAATAAATTAAATTGAAAACGAGCTATTGAGTTGGGCCAGCAAAATTTTGTTTTTGAACAAAAAATAAGGAGATATCTACACTGTGGAGACTTTACATAATAATTCTGATGGTGTGGCAGCATTTAAAAAAATGCATTTGCTACAGCCAGAGCCCGTCGCATACAGATATTGGATCAAAAAAAGAATTGAAGAATTATTTCTATAAGTGTTTTAATAAATTAACTTCACAGAAGAGTGCATGGAGATTCGGAGTTTTGCTATTAAAAGGACGTAGAGAATTTAATTTCATTAAAATGTGTTTAATTTGATCGAAACCGAAGAAGAATATAGAGGTTTCCATTTCTCTAAAACGGAATGAGGCAGATTCTCTCGGGAAATATCTCCAAAGAAATATTTCGCTTGATTAGAACAAACGTCAAGTTATTAAGGAATGCCTTTTAGTTATGACTAAAAGTTCTATATAATCCAGACGAAAATACATTTTTAAACGGAGTAAAGTTTACTAGAATTAACTGCCTATTCAATATAACAACCATATCACCAAAGTATATTCGTGAATTCGGGCATGCACTCTGATGAGAATATGGCTTTCGGTGCATCGGCAACACAAATACAATCTATATCCGGTTGTAGCGGTGGTTCTTACGATGGAAAAATAGCTGGATTATATGATTTAGAAGAAACTCTAGGATCCGGACATTTTGCTGTAGTGAAATTGGCCCGACATGTATTTACTGGTGCCAAAGTAGCAGTGAAAGTAGTAGATAAGACTAAATTAGATGAAATATCCAAAGCCCATTTATTTCAAGAAGTAAGGTAGGATATACGAAAAACAAAAAAAAAATAACCTATAGTAAGGGCCATTAATAAATTGTTTATTTTGTTTAGATGTATGAAGTTGGTACAACATCCGAATGTGGTGCGTCTCTATGAGGTTATTGACACGCCAACTAAACTCTATTTAGTGTTGGAGTTGGGTGATGGTGGCGATCTTTATGATTATATAATGAAACATGAGGGGGGTCTTAGCGAAGAATTCGCCAGAAAATATTTTAAACAAATTTTACGAGCTATCACTTATTGTCATCAGCTGCATGTTGTTCACAGGTGAGTAAAGGATTTTGTATTTAATATGATGGATTTTTCAAAGTGCAATTTCTTAATGTAAATTGCATATCCGCAATACATAATTAACATAAAAGTTTAAAGTTATTTGCGAATAATTAACTATTCTGTGCATAGATAAATACTATATGTTGTAATTAAGATAGAGTAAATTTTTTAATGCAATTTGTTTTTGGATTTTTTAGAGACCTGAAACCAGAAAATGTTGTATTTTTTGAAAAAATTGGTGTCGTTAAATTAACAGACTTTGGATTTAGCAACAAATTTTCTCCTGGTCAAAAGTTGGAAACATTTTGCGGCAGTTTGGCGTATTCTGCACCGGAAATTCTTTTAGGAGACTCTTATGATGCGCCAGCTGTTGGTGAGCATTAAAATATTGTAATATAAAATTCGTAAATTAACAAATCTGAGATTTCTTACAGATATATGGTCTCTGGGAGTAATACTTTATATGCTTGTTTGTGGTCAGCCACCTTTTGAAAAAGCGAATGATTCAGAAACTTTGACCATGATTATGGACTGTAAATATACGGTCCCACCACAGGTGTCTCAACATTGTAAACAGCTAATTAGTTCAATGTTGGTTCGTGACCCAAAAAAACGTGCTACCCTTGAACAGATTGCAGCACATCCTTGGTTAAGTGAAATACCCGATTTTGATGCGACCGATAGTTTGCCATTGATAAGCAGGCAAGAACTTAGTGATGAAGACCACGCTTTCATAATACAAAAAATGATTAACGGAAACATAGCTCCTAAAGAGGAAATTTTGCAGTGAGTATTAATCGTCTTACAAGCTATTGTACTTAAATAATGAAAAAAATGTATAGGGCGCTGGACAAAAATCAATATAATCACATCACAGCAACATATTTCCTTTTGGCAGAATTGAGGCTACGTAAACGTCGCGAAGAGCAATTACCGAAAAAGCATACATCTCTCTTTTTACCAGAAGTTGTTACGAAGTACGTCAAATAAATTTATAATTATATCGACGTATGTACTCATTTAAAAATTTTTAGGGCTAACGTTACAGATTCAAAGCGTGAGAAACAACCAGACATAAAAATAAATTCTTTGGACTCAAATAAAATAGTAATGCCGATAAATATGGTGGCGCGACCTGCAGCGGAAACTAAAACCGTTAGTTACTAAATACGCTTTTGTAAACTGAAACCTTATAAAAGTTACATGTTTTTTTCTATTAATTCAGGATAAAAGAAGTAGAAAGTGTAGTATTGTCCGAGAAGAGGACGAAGACGAGTCTGGCTACGAAAATACGAATGATGGTAATGAATTACGTGTGGCTATTACACGACGAGAATCAATATCTGATGGTCGTTTGAATTGTGTGGTTCAAGAACGGACGAAATCCAATTCTATGATGCAAGTTGATGATCGCCCAAAAATGACTGCATCAGTAGACGCTACTTTAGTACATAAGCTTAACCAAATAGAAAATCACGTCACATGTGATACAGGTGTGAAGAAGGACACTTCAAATTTTAGAACAGCTAAACCACCCGTAATGGAAGATGCTTTAAGAGGAATGAAAGACCTTGAAATAGGCAAATTAATTCCTATGAGTAACAAAAACCCAGTACTAACACATCGTCGTAGCAAACTAAGCAAAATTCGAACACCCTCATGTAGTAGCTCGGAAGCATCGGATGATGATACTAAAGCACGTAGCAAGAAAAAGATGAACAAATTCGTTGGAGACACTCCAACGAGATTTCGTATGCACCGACGTGATTCCCACGATGATTCAAGTGATTCACAAGATCAATCGTGCCCTCCCTCTGGATCCCAAATACCATCAACACAAATGGTTACCGGCAGTAATACAAACGTAAGCGGAAAAAAGGATAATCAAAAACATAGCAAAGATGTAAGAAAAAGTAGTTTATGATAAACTACTATATGTGAGCTGGTCTACGGAAAGGGGGCTTAGGTGTCAAAAAATCAGATTTCACTTTTTAGTTGGTTCGGATGGAAGATGAAATTTTAACAGCTGTTTCCCAGAAAACTAGTTTTCGCACGTTAGCTCCCTTTTCCTTTTTCGTAGATCAGGTCACATATATACATATTTGTTTCCTTATATTTCGTTAACTAATAATATTAATTATAATTTTTTTAATTTAGCATAATAAAACTGATGAGAAGCGAAAGGACGGTAACTCGCACACAGAACGACAAAAGAAAACTCCGAAAGACGAGAAAAATAAACATAACTGTTCACTTGAATCAAATTCAGAATTGTTTATAATCGGAACAGGTCGGCGTCGTGTTCGGGAGAGCCAATCATTGGATCGTATAACCGAGGCACAGGAATACGAATTTCGTCAAAAATGTCTCACATCTGACATTCAAACCGATATTAGGAATTCTCTTTTTAATGTTAACTCATACACTGTTGCAGAAACTAAGGAAGAGTATGAAGATGATATAATTTCCATTGATTCACAAAGAATTAAGAACAATTCCATTTTCCTCGAAAAAAATTCAATGCACATACGTGAAAGCATATGTAAATTGAACTCAATAGAAGATATTATTCTCGAAGATAGTAAGATATCAAAAGCAATTCAACTTACTGGCTCAAAATGTTTTGTTACTATGAAAAAAATTCGTAAGCTAGGTAAATATTTTCCGGTAGTAAATTTTTCTTAATACGGCAGGAGTCAAATGATACAACCACTCATAAGAGGCAGAATGAATGAAAAATATAACTAGATATTTTAATTAAATTAATTTAAACTTAAAAGTATAATCTAATATTCAATGCAATATTCTATTATTAGTAATTATAAATAAATCGCAACAAAGTCACATGCATTACGCACGTTCTGAACGTAATAAATATTTTTAATATGCGTGTTTTACGAATTGAGCGAAAATATGTAGGGTACCAATCATAGCATAAATAATAAAAATTTATGTATATATGTATAAGTATACATATGTATATGTACATATATATATTTAACGGTAAAAGGATAAAAGGAAATATTGGACTAAAATGAGTTGATTACTTCTGAAAATATTTTAAAATAACAAAATATTGTCAAATATGCTAAACCCACAGTATCATGCAATGGCAGTCAACATAAAATTAGCAGCGCAAATTGCGCCAATATTTTCTGCTACACTTTACCTTTGGCTGATTAACATAAAACTTTCGCTTCGCTTTGCTTCAGACATTTGCTTTGACAGCTAAGTTCGATATATGCTGTATGAGTTCGTTCACATCTTTTTACACTTGGGACGGTGATCAGACGGCGACTCTTTGTCGCTCATTCTCGGCAAATTCTCTGGTGGTGTCGCTTGCAGCGATCACAGAAGTAACCAGTCCGACGGCAATATGAATCGGAATGTTTTCTTTATTATCACATTCTCATAAATACAACATTCATAATCACAATCTCGTTTAACCATTCACTGAAGTCGCAAAATTATGTTTGAAAATGATCAAATATTTTCACGCATTATATTCATTCATTATAAACTAATAAATTAGGTCTATATCATGAATTAACAAAAGCGTTCACGTTTATTAAATGCATTTTTAGTATATCACAAAAAAATTAATTAAATAGTTCCTCCATTAATTAAACGGTCAAAATATAATTAATTTTTAATCTGCATAATGAAAAAGCGTTATCCGGGATTTATCCCTGAACCTATTGCTGAGTCGCACAGGAATAAGTTGGACATTCTTTTATCTCTGGTATGAATTGTCATCCTTATGGCCAATTCACATAGAACTTTTTCTTCGCTTTACGTCAGACATTTGTTTTGAGAGAAAATGTTGAACTTATCTTTTTATGCCATGCCATGCGACTGCCTCCATTTTTTATTAGAGAAGCAAAGCAAAGCGTTCATTGTGGCATACCCCGGAGGTAACTCATATCACAAGCCAAACACACTTTACCAAATATTACCATACACTTGTACATTCTTCTTATTCTTTATGGGCGTAGATACCGCTTCTGCGGTTATAGTAGAGTTTATAACAACCGTTCTCCCTTTTTGATGTTTGGTCTCTCCAACGGAGTGGAGGTCTTTCTCTGCTGCCTCCGGCAGTTACCGCGTCGAAAACTCTAAGAGCTAGAGTCTAGCCAGCGTAGCCGCTCTCACTTAATTCGCTGAACTATGTTAATGTCGTCGTATATCTCGTACAACTCATCGTTCCATCTACTGCGGTATTCGCCGTTGCCAACGCGCAAAGGACCATAAACTTTCCGAAAAAGCTTTCTCTCGAAAACTCGTAACGCCGACTCATCAGATGTTGTCATCGTCCATGCCTCTGCACCATATAGCATTTGGTCTTTGTTCGTCGAGAGAGGACTTTGCTTCTCAATTGTCTACTTGGTCTGAAGTAGCATCTATTGGCGAGAGTTATTCTGCGTTGGTTTTCGATGCTGACGTTGTTGTTGGTGTTAATGTCGTATGCAAGTTAGATGATATTATTTACGACTTTCAAGTTATATATGTCACCGCGGGTGATGTGGCGGGGTCAGATCTCATAGCTGCACAGCACTCGGCGACGGAGTCTCTCTCCCACCACGAATCCCACACCGAAATTTTGCTCCTTTATATGGCCACTGTAGTTAATGCCATAAGAACCACAAGAACCAGATGCCTTCTATGAGCATTTGGAGCGCACTTATGAGAGCTGCCCCCGCCACGATATCACAATCGTGCTTGGCGACTTTAACACCAGGATGGGCAGGGAAGGTATCTTTGGCACAACAGTTGGTAAATTCAGCCTCCACGAAGAAACATCCCCAAATGGACTGAGGCTGATCGACTTCGTCGAGCCCGAAATATGGTTATCTGTAGTACTAGATTCCAGCATAAGAAAATACATCAAGCTACCTGGCTGTATCCGGATCGAAAAACCACCAACCAGATCGATCATGTTGTGATAGACGGAAGAGACGTCTCCAGTGTTCTAGACGTTCGTACACTCCGAGGTCCTAACATCGACTCGGACCATTATCTTGTTGCAGCCAAGTTTCGCACCCGCCTCTGTGCAACAAAAAACGACGTCAACAAACACAAGGAAAGTTTGACGTCAAGAAGCTGCAATCACAACTCCTGTTCTCTGAGAGCACTCATCAACAACTCGGTATAAGAAAACTGTGGGACGGCATTTCAAGCTCCTTACGTCCAGCTGCAACCGAAACCATTGGTTTTCGGAAAAGGCAAAAGAACAGCTGCTAAGACGAGGAGTGCCATGTCGAGCAGGATTGGATAGATGCCAAGAGTTAAAGAGGGAAGCGAGACGCAGTACGAACTTGATAAGTTGGCCGACAAGGGTATTGCACGAAAATTCTACGAAAAAATGCGGCGACTAACAGAAGGTTTCAAGACCGGAGGATACTCTAGTAGAACCCAAGGAGGTGATCTAGCGACTGATGCCCAGGGCATACTAAAATTATGGGAAAACACTTCTCCAGCCTGCAGAATGGCAGTGAAAGTATAAAGCCAAAAGAAGGCGAACCCGATTCTCCAATCGATGACGATGGAGCAGACGTTCCATTGTCCGACAATGAAGAAGTTCGAATAGCAATTACCCGTCTGAAGAACAACAAAGCGGTGGGGGCCGATGAATTGACGGCCGAGCCCAGCGTCAACAAACTGATTGGACCTTATCATTGTGGCTTTAGACCTGGAAAATCAAAAACTGACCAGATATTCACCATGCGCCAAATCTTGGAAAAGACTCGTGAACAGAGAATCGACACACACAACCTTTTCGTCGATTTCAAAGCTGCTTTTGACAGTACGAAAAGGAGCTGCCTTTATGCCGCGATGTCTGAATTTGGTATCCCTGCAAAACTATAATAATACGTCTGTGTAAGCTGAGGGAAGAACATCTCCGAACCGTTCTATACCAAACGAAGTTTCTGACAAGGCGACTCCCTATCGTGCGACTTCTTCAACCTGCTGCTGGAGAAAATAATTCGAACTGGAGAACTTAATCGAGCAGGTAAAATCTTCTATAAGAGTGTACGTAAAGCTACTGGCGTACGCCGATGATATTGATATCTTTGACCTCAACACCCGGGCCGTTAGTTCTGCTTTCTCCAGACTGGATAAGGAAGAAAAGAAGATGGGTCTGGTGGTGAACGATGGCAAGACGAAATATCTCCTCTCATCAAACAAACAGTCGTCGCCCTCGCGGCTTGGCTCTGACGTCACTGTTGACAATCATAACTTTGAAGGCGTAGACAATTTCGTTTATCTTGGAACTAGTATCAACACCAACAATGTCAGCCTGGAAATCCAACGCAGAAGAAGTCTCGCCAACAGGTGCTACTTCGGACTGAGTAGACAATTGAGAAGTAAAGTCCTCTCCCGACGAACAAAAACTAAACTCTATAAGTCACTCATAATTCCCGTCCTGCTATATGGTGCAGAGGCCTGGACAATGACAACAACTGATGAGTCGACGTTGCGAGTTTTCGAGAGAAAAGTTCTGCGAAAGTTTTATGGTCCTTTGCGCGTTGGCCACGACGAATATCGCATTCGATGGAACGATGAGCTGCATGAGATATACGGCGGCATTGACGTAGTTCAGCGAATTAAAAGACAGCGGCTACGCTGGCTAGGCCACGTTGTTCGATAGGACGAAAACACTCCAGCTCTGAAAGTATTCGACGCAGTTCGCGCCGGAGGAGCAGAGGAAGAGGAAGACCTCCACTCCGTTGGAAGGACCAGGTGGAGAAGGACCATGCTTCGCTTGGAATTTCCAATTGGCGCCACCTTTGCGAAAAGAGGTAACGACTGGCGCGCTGTTCTTAACTCGGATGTAATCGCGTAAACGGTGTCTACGCCAGTAAAGAAGAAGAAAACTAACCACTCAACAGGTTTTCCAAAAAACTTTACCTTTTCTCTAGAATCAATGTAATGCCTTCCACTGGAACTATTGTGGAACTCTTATATAATTTATGGAATTTGAATCATCGAAACTATGATGGGATTTTGGAAATACTATCAATATTCCTTCTTCATAGCTTGTGCAAACATCCTTCATATAAGTTTTAAACTGTCCTATGTGCCCAGTTTGGCTTTGCAATATATGTATCTCTGTCGTTGTCACTTGCTTTTTAGGTGCACGTGTGTTTAGTTCCAGCCCATGTCTGATTTTAACATTATTAACGGTACGTCTACGCTATCTTTTCTTGCCTGAGGTTTCTGTTTTCGGCTTACTTTTTTCGACAAGCTTGCATTCAAATCGCGTTTTAAATAGCCTAGCTTTTCTCAATTAATCAATTTTTGTGCTAATTTCTTTATTATTACTCAACTGCATCATTGCAAAGGTCTCTAGTGTTCCTTCACACAGTATGCATTAACAGCTGATAATATAATATAATAATATTCTATCAATATCATATAAGAGAGTAATGTATAATGAAGTGATTATTCTCTTCTCTGAAACAGTCTGCTTTTTGTACTAGTAAATCTGAGAAAGTGTTGGGTGTCTCCAAAGATTGGGTCAGAAGAATTCTTCTTCTTCTTAATTGGCGTAGACACCGCTTACGCGATTATAGCCGAGTTAACAACAGCGCGCCAGTCGTTTCTTCTTTTCGCTACGTGGCGCCAATTGGATATTCCAAGCGTAGCCAGGTCCTTCTCCACTTGGTCCTTCCAACGGAGTGGAGGTCTTCCTCTTCCTCTGCTTCCCCCGGCGGGTACTGCGCCGAATACTTTCAGAGCTGGAGTGTTTTCATTAATCCGGACAACATGACTAGCCAGCGTAGTCGCTGTCTTTTAATTCGCTGAACTATGTCAATGTCGTCGTATATCTCGTACAGCTTATCGTCAGAAGAATTAACATTCACAATTCTCTTCTCTTAAATAGAAGATATATGTATGTAATTACACCGCAAAAACTTTAGATTGGTTAGCAGGTTGTTATATAAGAGGCTTTTGAATACTGTATCTGATTTATTCGATAAATCGTCTACTTTGAGATTGATTAGTGAATTATAAAATAATCATTGCCACTCGAACAATATGGGAACTACGAACTTCGTTGTCTCTTTAATTCTGGCAAATTATCGTCGATTCTATTTTCTTCTGATATCTGTGTTCGCCACACTGCCTTATTTCTTTATAATGCTTCATTTGGTCACCGACGTGGAGCCCTTCGGTAGTGACAACATAGTTGTTGTTGCTCTCTGTTGATCATATTTGCATATAGTTACATATAAATATCTATTTAAATGTTTTACAAAAAAAATTAAAAAACATAAAATCGTTGATTTTTTGATGTGCCGTTGACAATGCTAGAGACAAATCTCTCCGATTTACTACAAAGGGGATTAAGCCAGTCTGTTAAATTCTGGGTAACCTCACCGGAAGAAAGAGTATTGATTAAGTTAACAAAAATTTGACTGGAAAAAGTACTGGTTAAGTTAATAAGCACTTAACTTATTGCTAATCAGACATTAAGAAATCGGCCGTAAGTAATTAATGTAATCTAAAAGTCTATCATTCATAGTCTACATAAGAGATAAAGGATGCCCAACTGAAATTCTAATTTATTTCACACAACAACCGGTTCCCCCGGATTTTATCCGGCCAAGGGCTGTATTTCGGAGATCTAACCCCGGTTAAATCAGTAAAGCTTAGTAGAAGTTTGTTGTCACTTTAGCAACGCCTTGCTCCGTATCCTCCTTACTTTTGCCGGCTTTGAGTCCAACCTGGACAAGGAGGAATTTTTCTGCTGCGTCGGCGCTAAAAGGCTCCATCCAAACACCACCTCGGTCAGGTGTAATATGTACATGCAACGGAGGAAGTCATCTTAAAACCTGCTCAAGCCTTAAGACACACAGGGAGTGGATCACGAGTTACGTTCCTCCATGCTGCCAACGCACTACTGCAATCTTAGCCTCTACGGCTGTGCAATCTGCACTTCTGCACTGCATGTCTTCCATTCTGATCAGTCTTCCCCCAATCTTCATTCCGTTCTAATCCTCGTGCGAGAACCACTCTGCAACTCTAGGTTCCACGCACTGTTTGTTCCGGGTGTCAGACCGTCATACATCGGAATGTTACATCAGTCAAGTGCAATTCTTGTACTGGTTGATGTCACTTCCCGCCATGTTCCGGCCTGCGCACCACACGTGAGTGGAGTGTGTCATATGTTGACCCATGCTACAGGAGTCTGCCCCGTCACCCAATGGTGGTGTCTCCAACTAACCCCACAGTGTGACAACTGCCCTTGCAGGTTTTACCGCTGCAACACCCATCACCTACACGCAACTTCCTCATTCACAGAATCACTCACGGACACCCGAGGCAAACTCGAATTATACAATTCAACCGCAACGGACTCCAGAGCAAGATCGAAGAGATAGTTGCATTCAGGAGCCAGGAACGTGGATAGCCACGGTCCAAGAAACCATGTTAAACAACCGTTTAGATCTTCTGTCGCTGAAAATTCTTCAAATTCCCGATGTGAGTAAAATCGGAAGAGTCGTCTCACTACTGAAACCTGGGCAAACCCGCTAGTAAAAGGGAGTTCTGTCGTCTGATAACTGTCCTCTCCTCTCTCACTTGAGGCCTTTCTGCTCTCGACCTTCATACACCACCTGAGCCTAGCAAACCACCAGCATGACTTCCGAAAAATGGACAGTACCACCACAGCCCTTAGCGTCATAAGCCCCCAGATAGTTTAAGGCCTTAACCAGAAACCATCCTCCGATGGGACGATCCTCTAGCGTTGGACTTGTCAAAAGGATCTGATACAGTCAATCACATAGCGCTACTTGAAGACATCAAAAACTCTACGCTGCCTCCAGGACTGAAGAGGTGGACCATGACTTTTTTTCTATGGACCTTCGTTAACTATAACAAGGCCAACTGGGTCGGCTTCACAGAATTTACCGAGAGCACCTTCACCGCATGCAATCACCTGCTTTGAGCGGAACCGCTTCCTAGGAGCATCAATAGGTCATTCCTCAACGACGTCGACTACATCAAACAATCCGCCGACCAGACTTCGGACGCAACTAACTTCCGATATGGTCTGAGTCATTAACACCTTCACCAACTCCCTCAGAGTGAATGGCTTACTTGGAGTCAAACCACCACCCATTGCAGACGAAGAGCTCGAGTTGTCCTGACGAACGAGAGTGACCCTTGCGCAGGTTCGTTCTAGATACTGTAGCAGATTAAACTCGTACACATTCAGAATAGGCCCTGAAATATCAAATATATGTTCAGCGTGCAATGAGTCCCCGCATGACACTGGCCACCTCTTAGCATGCTATGCTAACCCTACTCATCTGACAGCCTTCTCCCTTTGGTCCGACCCCGTCAAAACAGCACGTTTCCTGGGCCTACATTTGGATGACGGCAGTGACAACTTTTCTAATCCTTACCATCCTAACAGGAATTAGATATTCGTTACAACAAGAACAACAGATGCCCAACTGTTCTGTCATTGGAAATGAAAAAGTAACTTACTTGCCCGTCTTTGGCTGTTAACCGTATCGGGTGGGTTTTGACACATTTCACAACTGGAAAGACTGGTACGGTAAGATCGAAATTCTACCAATAATAAAAATAGGCTTTTTACTAATAAAAATGTAAAGCAATGAAAATTAAGGAAAACACGAAATTTATATGTATTTGATAAAATGCTTTGCCTTGTGATGCATCATAGTATTAATTTTTAATTGAAAGTGATAAAAAACAAGTGTTAATTGAGAGCTAGAAAGTTTAAATGGCTTTATAAAATATCAAAAAAATATTTAAAGTTTGTGATATATTAAATTGCTAACACATAATAACTTCGAATTGTTATAAATGTTGGGCGGTCTAATTTAAATACCCAAAAAGTAGGATTTTGTCTCTCACATTGGAATAAGTTCGATATCCCTATATCTTTGGTCTGCACATCGTACCATATCGACACTAATAGCATTGACAGACATCAGCATTAATCCGGATTAATTCAGGAGTTAGTGAAGATAACTCCGTTGCTAACTCCCATTTAATCCTCAAATTTTTAAATAAAACCAGAAGTTTTGTGTTATGGTGTTATGTTATGATGCAGTTTTAAAAATAACGTGTTGATACGTTTTTGTAATAATAAATGGTTTTGTAAAAATTGGTTGGCCAACAACCGCAATGTTTATCTTCTATCCATTTTCATTGAAAATATTATAAAAATGACCATCAGCTGCTTACGAGAGCTTAAAACTCGCATAGCTACCGTATGTCAAATTCAAATTTGGATCTGATTAAGTGCGCAGTTAATCCGAATTAAAGCTGTCGTCTGTCAAGACTATTATCCTCGTGAAGACATTTCTATCCCTCGTGTGAACACCTTGTTTGTAAAAAGACCTTTTATAGAAAAGCTAATTTTGAAACGTCTGGCAGTTACATTAGGTGTCAGTGGATGAGCAACACAATCAGGTGAAAAAGAAGAGCACTATTTTCACAGTTTGTGAAAATATTTAATTTTTCCAACTGAACTTTCGTCTGCACCGCGTATTTAATCTGTAGACTGAGAAGCTATAAGGTTTCTCTTTAGACCATGTTACGGTTAGCCTTTAACAAATCACATGTGTAAGTCAAAATATAAGATAGATTATGAAACAGTTATCTGATGTTATAAATGTAATGTCGTCATCGTTTAATAAATTTCTCCCATATCCTTCAGGGGTACAACCCAAAGAACCACCTATTTATGCACGAAAGTTATTTGCTCCAATCATTCCACGCTTTGCAACAAGTCTGTACGCCGGCAAACTTATGATGAGTACGGCAGACCCCAAAGTAAACGTGGTCCGGGTGATTTGCTACACCCTCAACTGTACGGAAGATATGGCTGGTATGTACCACCAACTCGTAAATACGGAATGCTTGTGGTCAGAATATTACGTGGTGCTTTAAAACTACGATATATTGTTCTTGGTGGCGCTATTGGTGGTGGCGTATCACTAAGTAAAGTAAGTATAAATATTGACAAATATTTTTTTAACAGATTATTGAGTATAAATATGTTCGTTATCAATCGTTGTAGAAATATGAAGAATGGAAAGATGGTCTGCCCGACATGAAATGGTTGGAGGATGTTTTGCCACAAGGCGAAAGATGGAATAATTTTTCGAGAAAATTGATGGATGTTGGCAGTGTTATGAAGGAAGTTGTGCAAATAGGTAAGAAATGTAAATAATGAGTGTTTTTGATATTCTCTCACAGCTCGAGTAGGAATTTTTATTAATATAAATAAGTAATTGGGTATTACTAATTGTATTTTTGTGCAGATAAATAACTGTAGTAATTTTCATATGTAATTTAAATGTAATTGTTTTCGTATTTAGATCCTAAGCTAAAGGAGCTCGGGGAAGAGAAGATAGCAGAATGGAAAATATGGTTCGATAATCGTCTGGATGATGCCATTGAGGCCGCGGATTATCAAGGCAACAATGCCAGTATAATTGAATGTACGTTCATTTTAATATCATTAGCCATTTTTTAGTGAGAGAATTTCAAAAGCATTTAACGAATTTACATACTTGTATATAAAGATTGATACACATGTACTAATGAAATATTTTTTAAATAACCTTTTAATAATTAGCAAAAGATGATATTAAATCCAAAGCTTCTGTGTCGGCATTAGGTCTGTCTAATGATGACAGTCGTAAAAAATATGGTAATTACGAAATTTCAAAGAAATTAATTAATCAAAAAAATTAAATTAAATATTAATTTTAATTTTAGAGAATTTGCAAACTCAAGTTGAAACTTTACAAACGGAAATAATGAATGTACAAATTAAATACCAAAAGGAATTGGAAAAAATGGAGCGAGAAAATAGAGAGTTAAGGCAGCAGTATTTAATACTAAAAGCGAATAAAAAAACAACTGCTAAGAAAATCAAAAAATCCCTTATTGATATGTATTCAGAGGTTCTTGATGAACTGTCAGGCTATGACACAAGCTATTCCATGGCCGACCATTTACCTCGCGTTGTGGTTGTTGGTGATCAAAGTAGTGGAAAAACGTCAGTTTTAGAGTCTATTGCAAAGGCACGCATTTTCCCTCGTGGCAGTGGAGAAATGATGACACGTGCACCAGTTAAGGTGACTCTCGCAGAAGGGCCTTATCATGTTGCTCAATTTCGTGACTCGGATCGTGAATATGACTTGAATAAAGAATCTGACTTGTCAGAGCTACGCCGTGAAGTTGAGTTAAGAATGAGAGCTTCTGTTCGCGGTGGCAAAACAGTAAGCAATGAGGTCATTTCAATGACAGTAAAAGGACCAGGTTTGCAAAGAATGGTTTTAGTCGATTTACCAGGAATAATATCTGTAAGCTAAAATAATTACGTTATATACATATATGAACATTAACTGAAACTTTGCTTATATATCTTTACTTAGACGATGACTGTTGATATGGCAGCTGACACGAAAGACTCAATTCACCAAATGACTAAGCACTACATGAGCAATCCTAATGCAATAATTTTATGCATTCAAGATGGTTCAGTTGATGCTGAACGAAGTAACGTGACTGATCTGGTAATGCAGTGTGATCCACTAGGACGACGCACAATATTTGTTTTAACCAAAGTGGATTTGGCAGAAGAACTCGCAGATCCTGATAGAGTATGTTAGGAATATTTGCATTTCCTTAATATAACTAAGTCATATTCATTTCATTTATCAGATACGCAAAATTCTTTCTGGCAAGTTATTCCCTATGAAAGCTTTAGGATATTATGCTGTAGTAACTGGTCGTGGGCGCAAAGACGACAGCATTGATGCCATTAGGCAATATGAAGAAGACTTTTTCAAAAATTCAAAGCTTTTCCAGTAAGTAACTAATTTTACCAATTCAAGAGCTGAGTGAAACTGATATCCATTTAGCCGACGAGGTGTGATAATGCCACACCAAGTAACTAGCCGAAATCTCAGCTTGGCAGTCTCAGATCGATTTTGGAAAATGGTCCGCGAAACAATAGAGCAACAAGCCGACGCTTTTAAAGCTACCAGATTTAATTTGGAGACAGAATGGAAAAACAATTTCCCACGGTAATTTCCTTATTTATCAGTGAATACTAATTTATTAATACAGTGTGTATTGTACAGGCTGCGTGAGTCAGGGCGAGACGAATTATTTGATAAAGCTAAAGGGGAAATCTTGGATGAAGTTATCACGCTCTCACAAATATCCGCAAAGAAATGGGAAGAAGCGTTGACTGAAAAACTTTGGGACAAGCTATCAAATTATGTGTTTGAGAATATTTACCTGCCGGCCGCACAGTCAGGTTCTCAAAGTAATATTATGTAAATATAAACTAGAAACTATTGTAGTTCGCTTGCTGGCACTCATTCTGTTATGTTGTGCTTTTAATGAATTCATTAATGCCTAAAACATTTTTTTAATAATTGTTATTATTCAGGCGTTCAAACGGAGCAGTATGTGTTTGGATTGTTCTACTATAATAACATATATATGTAAACGCACAAAAACTTCTTCATATGTTTTTTATGTATGAATTCCACTCACACCTTATGTACTCAGGTGTACTCAAAGTAATGTACACGTGGGTTTCGTTTTATATACATATTTATATTCGTAATCAAGCATTTTCATTGTTCTTTTTTGATAAGTTGTTAAAAATCTTACCAAACACCTCTTCATACTCATATAAATATCCTTCCAGATTCCTTCAATACAATGGTGGATATAAAGCTGCGGCAGTGGGCAGAACAGGCTCTGCCTGCTAAATCGGTGGAAGCAGGTATGTTCCGTTAGGATATTAAAATGATTTTTGGTCATAATATATATATATACTATACATAGGTTGGGAAGCGCTGCAAAATGAATTTATATATTTAATGGAGAAGGCGAAAAAATCACCTGACCATGATGACATTTTTGATAACCTTAAAGGCGCTGTGGTGGACGAAGCGATTCGTAGGCATTCTTGGGAAGATAAGGCTATCGATATGTTGCGAGTCATACAACTGAATACATTAGAAGATAGGTTCGTTCATGATAAAACTGAGTGGGATCAAGCTGTTAAATTTCTGGAAACCTCTGTAAAAGCTAAACTGACACACACTGAAGAGACTTTGAATGAGATGTTGGGTCCAGGGCAATTCACTCGTATAACTCATTGGAAATCGCTAACAGAAGATCAATCGAAACGACGTTATGTGAAATCGGAACTGGATAAAGTACTGAAAAACGATGATGTGAGTGCTCCAAAATATGTTAGTACAATCAAATATCATTTTAATTGTAATACAATTTAGAAACACTTACCTACATTATCCTACGACGAACTAACGACTGTCCGAAAGAACCTACAGCGTGATGGCATTGAGGTCGACACAGACTACATACGTCAAACGTGGTTTCCTATTTATCGAAGGTATTCTATGTTTTTCAAGTTTGTTCGAAAATTTTTTTTAAACACAGGTTTTTTGTTATTTTAATTTCAGACACTTCTTGAAACAGGCACTAAATCGTGCGAACGACTGCCGTAAAGCATATTACTTATACAGCCAACAGGGTGCAGAATGTGAGGTAATAATTATGAATGTATAGAACTTTGTTAGCAAGTTTACGAAGTCGTTAATGATGTTTCAGATAAGTTGTAGCGATGTAGTCCTCTTTTGGCGCATTCAACAAGTGATTAAGGTTACTTCCAATGCTTTGCGGCAGCAAGTAATTAATCGTGAAGCGCGTCGATTAGATAAAGAGATTAAAGAGGTTCTGGATGAATTTAGTGATGACGAAGAGAAAAAGGCACAATTGCTAACCGGGAAGCGAGTGACACTTGCGGAAGAATTAAGTATGTTATTTAAATTGAGTTAATCGCAAATAAATATATGGTTTCTTTTACAGTTAAAGTCCGACACATTCAAGAAAAATTAGAAGAATTTATTAATTCTCTTAATCAAGAAAAGTAACTGTTCACCGCGTGGACGTATGTCTAGTCCTTATTTAAAATTCATCGAAATAACTCCATGATTCTGACAGGAAAATATTAGTTGATATTGATTTGTTCACCATTGTGATTTATTTATTTAAAATGCTGTTTTTATTGTTAGAGCGTGACAATTTAAAAAATGAGAACGTGCGTATTATCAAATCTTTGCAAAAATAAAAATGGATGATTAAACTTATTCATATTTATTATTTTAATATTTCTATTTGATTCATGGATGAAATAAAGCAACTTATATATTATAAGTGGTATTAAATAAATAAATTTTAGGGATATTACTATATTATGATGCGCCTACTACTAGCTATGCTGGCAAAATTGGGAACGAATCGACGATAAAAAAAACCCAGTCAAAGGAAAATGAGCAATTCATGTACATTTTAATGAATGGCCAATCTTTTACTGTCTCTATCTTTTGCCCTCCGTTGTCCCTTTCTGTCCTAAGAGTTCTTTTCGAAAAGAGAACACTTCATCGGGTTCAGCTTTAGACCAGCGCTAGCTATCCGTTGAACAACCTCTTCCAAGCTTTGAAGATCATCGTGTAACTTTTACCCAACACATTGATATTGTCGAGATATATCAAACATGTCTTCCAGTGCAATCCTTGGTCCATAAGTCTCTAAGGTAGCAGAAGCGTTACATAATTCAAAGGGCATTTCGGTAAATTTCTATATACCACCTCTACCGCTGAAAGTTGTCTTCTCTGTGCTCTCATGCTGCCACCTTTTTTCTTCAAAAGTCCCTCAGGTGAACTTCATGGACTCGCCGCTTTCGCTCATTTCATGTGTAGTCTTGTTTACAACGTCACGGTTTGCTAAGGGAATTCTTCGAGGAGCCTGGCGAATTGGTCCTGCCTGTGTTAATGAAATGTTTCACAACTTTGGACTTTAACTCATTAAGTAATCTTGCTGGAACACGTTTATCTTGTCTTGTCATAGCCAGGTGTAGCATATAAGTCTGTGTCCTCAACAAACTAAAACTTGTTTGTCCCATAGTTTCCATCCATTTCTTCCCAAATAACTGCTTCTGATGTTGGTGGAATCTGCTGGCTCTCTAACTCTAATTTTTGCAAGAAAGTCTACTTCAATTATTAGTTCATCGACGATATATGCTACTACAAAATTGTGTATCACGGATGCCTTTCCAATTATGATCCTGCACGTTACTTCTCCGAAGATTTGAGTTCCTTCTGCAGTTGCAGTACTGTGCCTCAGCAACCAGATCAGATCGAATTATGGAATGTGACGCGCTTGTATCCACACTCAGTATACGCTTTTTACCGTCTACACATTCCATAATGGTAACATTACTCGTATTCCTGCTTATTTGTGAAATGGAGATTACATGGCGTCCGTTGCGGGAAACAGTCCATGCCTTTTTTGGCTGCCTTGCTTTAGTTTAACAATTGGTTGGATGTGACATTTCTTTGATCTTCCTCAGCTTTGCATTTATGTACGTCTACTGAATTACTGAAATGGTTACAGTTGCGTGAAATATAACAATTTTTTCGCAGTGTATCATTTTTCTAACGCGCTTCTATAGATTTTCCTGTACTTTCTGCATCTTTTCTTCAACTTTAATTGGTTCACCCAGGTCTGATCTTCTATTTCTACTTCATGGGCTTTAACCATGGAACCTTTCTATAAAAAATCCTTTTTAAAAGCTTAATATTCCATACAAAATACATCGTTGGACACAGAGTGCAGAAATACAGCTTTCTGTGTCAGGGCATTCGAAACGGTTGCTCAAATGCCAATTTTGTACATTTTAACTGCTGTGACTGTAATTCGGATTTTACACCAATTGTCGCCAACCGTTCCTCCAGCTCCTTTTTGAGTTGTGAAATCTTCAAATCGTTAAACTTAGCCATTTTCAAATAATTATATACTTCATTTGACAATCCTATTTCTAATTCGTCGATATTGTTTTGTTTTAGTATCCGTGTTGCTCACACCCACACCAGGTTCACAATTAGTTAGATATTGTGCACAATCGCTTATGAAAAACCCCCTAGAATTATGAGAAATTATAAAAGATCACTAGATATCACCATCACTAGTGGTAACTTGGCGATTTACCATATGCTAACTCTCGAAAGAGATCATGTGCATATGGCTATATACTTCTATTGAGAAACTCATAGACTTTATTCCTGGGAACCTCGTTAATCTTAAAAACGCTAACTAGGGCAAATGCACCGATATTTGCCAATAATCAGCAGCCCCTATCCCTACGTACGTAATCGTTAAATTTCTTGTTGACAGTCTTTGCAAATGACCCAGGATGATCCCTTTGGTCCTGTGGATGAAATTGGTGGAACACTTGAAGTTTTGTAAGCTTTCCACATGTGTGAGTATACTTTGGGCAACCGTCTAACCCGCATGTTGAAATTCAATTCGATTGCAAAGCCTCCTCGAAGAAATTCTTGAGGAATTTTAGCCCACAATTTATACAGCAAGAAAAACGGATGCGTTGTTCGACGACTGCACAAAATAACAAAATCCTGCGCACTGCTTACTTTTATCAAGTTTCCAGGAGAATAGCTATCTTCTCAAGTTGCGCAATCTCCCTCTGACTAGAATAGTTGCCCACTGCTCCAGAATTATGAACACCACGTTGTTGGACCGAACAGGTTTATTTTTTTTTGGAGCGTTTTCAAGCTTCTTCTGTGTCTAACTTCTTTCTGCAATAATAATGAATTATAAATGTTTCTATTATGTATTTCTCATTTTTACCAATTCTCTTTCAGACTCGAATACTGAGAACATCGATAATTCGAAAACGATCACTGCATGAATCAATAGTGCCCATTCGAATTTACAACAGTGGTGCCATAATTTCGAACATAATCTTTGCCGTATTTGTTTCGTTGTGAGGTTTTTCATGTTTTTTTTTTTCTATCAAAAAATAAATAAATAAAAATCAACTGCGACGTTGTTATTGCTGAAAAAACATCAATAGAAATGTGTAAATGAATGATTGAAAGTATATTTTTAACATTATAAAAAAAAAATTAAGTGGATGATGGGGGGGAAACTTTAGTATACCATCCCACGATTTCAGGGTTAAAAGTGGTATGGTTGGATAAAGCTGGTGCTCCAGATTAAGAAAATATACAATTATAGCCGCCGCAAACTTTTAGTTTTCAAGATATCTGCATTTTAAGTTGAAAATTTCGCTAATTTCAATTTGCAATTTCTCGATTTATAGTAACGTTTTCTTTCATATTAAGCACTTTTTATACACTTACACTTCACTGCAATATTTCTACATATTTATTTTATATTTATTATTTAGATATTTGCTTAAAATAAGCATTTTATATTTTACATAAATATTATTACACGTACAATAACAATAAGTGTTCTGTGTTGTCAAATAATAAGTGTTACCATATCCCAAACGATTGAAAACAATAAAAATAAATTAAAAAAAACTCAAATGCAGGAAAAAATTACCCTGGGCGATCCAACACCGGGGTGTGTCAGTTTTTTCTTCGAGTAAAACTCTTTTTTGCGTTGGCCGCGCTTCAAAAATATAACCTGGCCGATCCAACACCGGAGTGTGCCAACAGCAGGGTGTGTCAGGTTTTTTTTCGAGCAAAACTCCTTTTTGCCTCTCCGACCATTGTCGTTTCCTCACTGCACGGAACCTCACACTTTTCCCACGAAATCCACAGCGACCATTTTTACGAACTGGACGAAGGAATATTAAATTGATTACTTAAGTTATGCCAGGTCGTTGACAGTAATAATGAAATGTCGAATCAGCACAACGGCTCTAAGCAAATTACGCTAAGCATAGTTTAAAAATGAAATGATAGAATTTAATAAATAACCTGACGGCAAACCGCATAGTACGGTTGTTACAACAGAAAACTTAACTCGCACGAAGCACTTTCTAGCGAGCAGTGGCGTAGCTACAACTTCGGGCGCCCGGGGCCAAGGATATTCTGCCGCCCCCCTTTATCTACTTACCTACAAGTTTCATGAGGTGGTTCCAACAAAAGTGAATTTTTACAAAATATCTTCGTTATTATCTAAGTATATAAAATTTAGAAACTATGTAGAAGCCACGCAAATTCTGAAGTTCCAAAATTCTCACAATACGATTTTTGAGGAAATTGATAGTAAATTTACAAGACATTCAAAGCATAGGGTAACTGTGTGAGTGACACGTCGCTAGACAAAGCTAGAAAAGTGCATCTTTAAGTTCTATCACTATTTTTAAGAAAGATATAAGCCAAAAGATATAAGACAAATTCAAAGACTGAAGAGTATTCGAGTAAATGTTTCATTGTTATTCAGATTATTACATTGTGAGTGTACAACTCTTTATCTTTTATAATAAATTTTGTAAAAAAATTTGTTGAAGTATTTTTCTGAATATTAAAAAACAGCGAAGACCGTTTTGCCGCCCCCAAGACGTTGCGCCCGGGGCGACGGCCCCCTTCCCCCACCCCTAGCTACGCCACTGCTAGCGAGTGATTGTATATTCTGTATAAAATGTAAGGCGGAGTCCTCTTCTATAATATTTTGCTTTTATAACGGGGTGTTAAGCATTAATTTGCGACTTCATATACATACATATGTACATAAAAGTTGGTTTCGTTTTTGTGATTCCTTTATTATAAAGGCTAAAAACTAATGTCACTGGTAAGATATGGTTGGATGCAATTGACAAACACCGGAAAATTAAGTTTCAAATTTTTATTAATTAAATTATTCCTTCGTTTTTTTTAACAAATTAATAAATTATCAATGTTAGTGTTACACTGCGATTTATATTAAAATTAGAGTAGTCGTTGCTATTAAAATATAATAACTTTTTCGACTTACATATGCATATCCTAAAAAATATTTAATTACAATTTCGTAACTTCTCAGTATAACTTACAAATTGTATTTAAGCTATTTGCCTGACTTCGGTTAGGAAGCTTTCGTTTCGTCTCGGTCACTACGAACTTATTTTTTACATAACATATGTGTGTATGTATAAAAATATATATCCATACACATACACAGTTTAAATTCAAGTCTTTAGTTTTACTAGTTTATTGTTATATGTTCATTCAGTTGTATGATATTATTTTAAATTTAATTTTAACTTTAATTTTAATTCCCGAATATTTATGTACTTAGGCTCTTGGGGGGCTCTGCGTGGCCTTTCTCTCATTGCGCGCCTTCTCCCAGTTAGCAATATATGTCAATGGGTAGCACAGGAACGCCGAAACTAATATCAATCCGCCAGCAAAGTAAAACGAAGTATTGTAGTCCTGTGTCAGCTCAAAGAGTATGCCTGAAATGGTTAGAAAATGTTGATCAATCTAACTAATGGTGTGCACTTGAATTTGAATCTGTGAATTTAAATCAATTTAAAATACTAAATAAATAAACTTTTTTTATTTCTGCCTTGTTGAATTCCAATAAAACCCAATAAGCACATATAGTACACGCGTACATACATAAAGGGTTTGTCCGGAAAGTAATAGGACTGAGTCGATTTAAAAAAATTATTAAACCAATCACTACAATTCTTTAAAAACTTTCCAAATAGGCTTCTTCTGCGTCGATTCAGCGCTGCCAGTGCGATTTCTAAGCTTCGAAGACGTCACGAAAGGCATTCTCCGTAATAGCCTTGAGAGCAGAGGTGCATGCTGCTTGTATCCCCTCTGTCGTCTGAAAATGCTTGCCTTTCATCGGCATTTTCAGGCAAGGAAACAAAAAGGAACATCAAGGTATGCCTGCTTAATCATATCAAAGTCTCTGTCTCAGATTTACAAAGTTTCACACAGAATTTAATCGCGTACCTCTGCTCTAACGAACGCTACATCACTCAAAGAATCACGTCGAGCGAAAATGTTTGGCCTGATTCTTCAGGTGCTCGGAGACAACTGACCAGCCGCTCGTTTGTTAGCTAGGAACGTCCTCTACCGAATCCAGTCGGTGCGCGCACCCTCAGAAGTACAGACGCGGCGGACGAAAATCAGACTTATTACCTTCCGGACAAGCCCTGTATAATGCTTAGATACATACTATTTAACAGCCCTTTAAAAAATAGCCGATTATTTTTATACTCTTGCAACATGTCGCACCTAACGGTTGCTTATATTACTTAAAGCTAATCAAGATAGATATGGAGTTATATATTGTATGTTAATGACTAGGATAACTAAATTAACTCACAAAATCAGAGAAAACCACTAACAGCGCGATAACTGACTAATTAAACGCGCCACAAGCATTAAATTTAACAACCAAGATGGTAGGGAAGACCTTTATGGGTTCGGTTAATAATAGTTTGTCAAAAAAGTCTTGCGGTATTTTCGTTAGTTAGCGCTGAAAGCGCGTAGTTTTAGTTTTATTCGTCGCATCGGGTCATGCTATACCTTTTTGAAGAGCTCATTTCACACGCTAACACGTGTTTTATTGATTGTCGTTTCTTTTAAGCAGTTCGTGAGTTATAGCGTCGCAAACATGGAGCAAAATAAATAAAATAAATAAATAGAAAATACGGCATATTTTACAGTACTACTACGATAAAGGCAAAAATGCATCTCAAGCCGCCAATAAAATTTGTGCAGTTTATGGACCCGACACAGTTTCCATTTCCACCGCACAACAATGGTTTCAACGTTTTCGTTCTGGTGTAGAGGTGGTCGAAGATGCGTCACGCTCCGGAAGGCCTGTCGTCGAAAATTGCGATAAAATCACTGAATTGGTCGAAAGAGACAGGAATAGTAGCAGCCGTAGCATCGGTCAAGAGCTGGGCATGAGTCATCAAAAATTCATTTCAATTTCAATAAAAAAAAAATTCAATAAAAATACCGCAAGACTTTTTTGACAACCCATTATGTTAAAAATTTTAAGGATATTCACATGGAATCTATTTCTAATAACAAATAATCCTATTGTCTCAATTGAATGAAATTAAGGCAATACTTAGCCAAGTTTTGTCAATACCTGAATGTATCAGTTACACTCGACTTAGTTCTTCATTACTTATAAAAAATTATTGGTCCAACACAATTACATTATTAAGGCTCAAAATTAAAAGCAAATTTCACTTTTTCAGCGTTTATAAGGGTCGCCACATCCCCAACTCTTTTTAAATAAGTTGATAGCAAACGCTTTTTAAGGTTGGTCGGATTTACAGATTATAGGCTTTTGGTTGCCTCATTATGTTGTTTTACGAGTATAAAGATTTGAACACATCTCGAAATATTTCAAACCATATTTGTTCCAATAAATGGTGAGAAAATCTAATGTTCTATTAGGAACACTGACTCCCTCATTGTTCCAAGTCTACCATTATAAGAGTTGTATTTATCGCTTTTGAACTATATTATACTGGGATACGAAAAAAATTGTATATATGCAATTATACGAAATATTTTCTTTGTTATTAAGAAGCTAAAACAAGTGTTCAAATACATTAGTGATCTTTATTATCTTTGTATCTTTATATAGTTGGCGTTCGAATAACTCCGTTTTAACGAATTATAATAATTTATTCCACATATTGCCAGTGGTATGCAGAGTTCAAAGTGGCTAAAGTAACACACAAAAATTAGTTGATTTATAACTCACTGCCGGTGACGATAACGTGCTTAGAACGTTATCAAAGTTATATATGGTTAGCATAAATCACAATCGCGTTGTTCAATTACAGATATAATTGAAATCAATTGCAACCGCCAAAATTAATTTCACTCAGAACTGAATTATAACTGTTTGTTGCTTTGTTGGCAGAAAGCAGTAAATACTCGATTACGACTACGTAATTATCTTTGCCTATAGCGAGAAAATATCAAACACAAAAAACCGCCTGGAATAAATGACATACCCAAAAGAGCTATAAAAGAAGCTAAGACTCAAATCCAAACTTGTTCGTTAACATATACCAAGTGTGCTTAAACCAGTAAGGAAGAACTAGGGATAATTTGTGGATTGAGAACACTTTAGTGTATCCAACACTAGAGGTCCACATAATTTTATTAATATATCTTGTTATATGGGTGCTTTGGGTAATATTGAATCAATTTATCCATTTTTGGCATTACGATATAACATTGCCAAAAAATGCTCTATTTCATTTATTTATTTATTAAAATACTAATATTTAATGAATAAAGCCAAGAGAATGTTGTAAAATTTTGTATAAAATATATGGAGGTTAAGGAAAGAATTCAGAATACATACTGCTATCATAAAAATATTCACTTCTATCTAATTTTCTATATTTCTTCAATAGATCTCACAGATTTACCGATATTTTCGGTAAAAAGTCATGACCACTGTCCAAGTTTTACAATGGGTCCCTTCGTTCCATTTCGGACCGTTATGTAGTGAATAGGAGAAGCTAACATCCGATTTCACCCATCTTCATACTGTATGAGGAGATAGTAGAAAACGTTTATGCAGTAAGTTTTGTTAAATAACATTAGTAAGGCGGGCCGTGTCCTTTCAAAAACGTTTGAATCCTACCACAATTGAATGTACTAAATTATACTTTTGTATTTTAATTTATAATTCATCTGTAAAATACACTAACCTTCTTATTGTATCAACGAAGTTAAAGTTTGATTTTTTTCGCTTTGAAATACTACAAATAATAATCCTAACAAGTGTTATGCAAAATACAAAAAATTAACGTACCTGCAATAGGTGCTCCAACTGTCGCTGCAATACCCTGAAACAGCATAAGGAATCCAAATGCATTCGTTAGTTTTTCCAATCCTATCATTTCCACGGCAATTAGAGAACGCAATGCCGAAAAACAAGCTATACAAACGCCAAAGAAGATAGCGAATGCCCATTGAGTCACAACCGTTATTTTTAGTCCACTGAAAATTGTCGCCAGACCACCGGCTGTGATTGCCACATTGTTCAACCATAGTGGTTTCACGCTGGGAATCGAACTGACCGTACCACAAACTAACCTAGCAATTGTATTAACTAATCCTATGCCAGAAACAACGCTAAGTGCAGTACTTTTGTCCATTCCTGCCGCTTCGGCGCGTGGTGTCAAGAACATAAAAGGCACAAAGAAACCCATCATGGTTAGAAAACCGCTGAAGGCCAGACACATGAAAGATGGCGACTTGAGCAACGAAGTGTCCAACATCGTCGATAAAGTACGCCGCACAGCTTCAGGACAAAGTCGGCATCCCTTTTGGCGATCTTCAAGCATATCCTGTTTGGTTGGAAGACGTGTCACCGACATATGATAGGCGAGGGAAGTTTGTGATTGATATTGTGGAATTCGTGCCAAGGAGCCAGTGAAGAATATATCATCACGGTACATTGGTCTAGTGTGAATATTGTGCACGGTATCTTGCGATCCCACTGCACTCTTCTTCCCAACGATGTCGTTTGGCCTTCTGCCAGACACTGTGTGCCTACGTGCCTGTATTACCACTGGTTTTGCCTCAGTTGCGATTAAATTCTCATTCTCGGTTTCTTCTTCATTTTCTCCAACTGTTGTTAATTCTTTGTTGATATTGAAGTGAAGTTGTGAGGGTTGAGGCTCACCATTCGGAGTGGTAGGCTGCGATTTTCGTAGAGCTTTCAATTCGGTACCTTTGCCGGAAGAGTTTGATAGGCGACGCTCAATATTGGCACCTCTAAAAACTTCTGCTGCTGTGGGATAATGATGCTTGGGAGATTGCCCCATATATGTGTTATGTGCTGAATTTGGCATTGAGTAAGCGAAACGTCCTTCAGGCAATGGTTTAGTAAAGGCAGCTTGATGGAGCTGGGGCTTTGGTGCAACAATATTGCCATGTCCATTGCGTTTCTCATTATCATTCCTGTTTTCGTTAGAGTCTTCATCAACAGCCAGTGTGATGGGCTGAATTGGTCTAAAGGCGCATGCAAACAAAGCACAAAACGCAATTATTATTCCTTGAATTACAAGTGTGTATCTCCAACCCGACTTTAGCAATTTATCAGTTAATCGAGTGAATACCATAGTGCCCACGCCAGAACCACACATAGCAATACCGGTTGCCAGAGCACGCCACTTTTCAAAATAAAAGCCAATTATTACAACGGCCGGTATATAGACCATGGAAAAACCAATACCAGCGAGAACCCCATATGTGATAAATAAGAATTCAATACTTCGAGCACAATATGATATACCAAAGCAGGCTGCTGCAAACAGCGCTCCAGCCATAGCTACAGGGCGGAAACCGAATCGATTTGCCAAGGCACTTACAAATGGTCCTGCCATTAAATAACAACCGCTGAGAAGTGAAGACACTAGTGCCGCATAACCTTTTTTAACATTAAACTCTTTGATTAAGTCTTCTTGAATTAAACCAGAACAAAAAACAATCCCGTCGAGTACCGTACAACATAAAAATGATGCCACCATCACGACCCATGCCCATCCGCTATCCGGTGGAACGACTACAGCTGCAGTTGATTCGTCGATTTCATAATCTTCATCATTCCTATTTAGGGGATCAGCCACGGCTTTGGTCTCCTCATTTGCTCTGCTGCTTTGCGTTGCCATTTATTCTAAAAGTAGAGTAGAATGGAAGTGAACAATAAGTAACTACTTTGCCTTATTCAATTTCAAAATTAAATTAAATTAATTCCGTTACAATTATATGGCCGATAAGATGTCTTATGTAATACTGGTGATATTCATAATCAGCAAGTAAGATTAGAGATTACGTTTAGAGAGTCACATTGTCTATTTGATGTCAGTACAACTGTACGTGAACCTATTTTAGGTAAAACTATTTGACTACGGTATACTATACTAGAAGTTTATATGTGACCTGGTCTACGAAAAGGGAGCTAACCTGCGAAAACTAGTTTTCTGGGAAAAGCTGTTAAAAGTAATCGTCAGTTTCTCGTTATCTCATTAATTGTTCTCCTATTTTTTGAACCCCTAAGCCCCCATTCCGTAGACCAGGTCACATATCTATATATCGTGACCTAAAATGCAAAATAACGTATCATCAAAAAATTCGAAGTTGAGTATCTTATTGATTACGATTCACTACTTCAAATTACATTCATAATATTACCTTTGCCCATCATTTTGTGGTTATGCGCACAAATTTAAACCAGTTTTAACCAATATTAAATTTTTGTTCACTCTTGTTCCATTTTATTTCGTGTTTCATACACGCCACTGTAAATTTTTGAAAATGTTGTTACGTTATTTTGCATTTTAGGTGACGATATGTATACTTGTATAATGGCATTACTTTTACACACTTTAAAATTGCATAAACTGTTTACTTGATAATGAGGAAAATTTTCAAATTTCGTTAATTTTCCCATCATAGCCTAAAAATGCTTACGCTTAGTTTCGGAGGTTTGACAAGGTTCCAGAAATATATGAGATACGTATAATAAAAACGGTCAAAGGGCGGGGCTACGTCCACCTTTAAAACTTCAAATTGTACAGGCTTTGAGTAGCTTAATTCGATAAGATTCGTTTCTGGCAATATGTGAAGGCAAAACGAGCAATGTACCAGCCAACTATCTTCAGTATTATTTAAATTAAAGGAAGGATGAACACACATATGTATGTACATCCGGAAACCAATTCATTTCATTTCTGATTTTTTTGTTACACATAGCACTATACATACATATCTAACACGATTAAATTTTGGTGTTGGCATTACAAACAACCGTTAGGTTAACAAAACTCACAAAACATACTTTGATCAACGTATTGTGAGGGTATTAATTGAATTAACCTCTATTTGAACTATACTATTTACCGATGGTAATAAACGTTTAAATTTTAATATTGTCGCTTCATTTTGCTGGGAAACCCGTTTCCCTAGGGCTTGGTTGCATAATATTTGTGGGTTACCATGTGAAGTTTGTCTGAGAAATCTCTGTAGTAATACATATTTTGAATGTCAATTTTCTATTCGCAAAGCTCGTTAGCAGTTTTGCCAATTTTATTGAAACTTTGAGGGAGTATCTGGGAGGGCTTCAACATGTTTCCATTAATATAGTTGTAATAATTAAAAACAATTTGCTGGAAATTTTGTTGCCAACATGGATGCAATGGATACATGCATTAAAATGAATACTTATTGGGTAGTCGAAAAAGTCTTTTCATATTTCTAATCAAACTTCAACTTATTTTTTTTTATATTTATACTAATAAATAAATAAACAAATATGAACCAGTTTTAACCAATGTTAAATTTTTTTTCACTCTTGTTCCATTTTATCAGTGTAAATCGAAATTTAGAAATTTCCAGAACGGAAGCGAGCGAACCATTGTGGTGCTATACTAACTGATACAGCATCGTCTCCGCAAACTTCACAAATTTCATTGTTGGCTTGCCTGGCATTCTTACCTTTTTTACACAAAAATTTCAAAATATAGCGAATTTTCTGATTATTTTCACTCATTTTTGAACAGCTGTAACTTTTTTTCAACTTCCCCAAATTTAATTTTTTTTGTTAAATGAAGCTTAAACAATGTGATTGGTAGTAATGGAGATATACGATTGCAAGGACATCTATTGACAAAATACGAAAAGACTTTTTCGACTAAAAAAAGTTATCACTTATCGAGAAGAGGTATGAGAAATTCTTAAATAAATGGACAACAACAATAGTTGCGGTCTGTCAAAATAAATTTCGCATACCTTTCAAATTTTTACGAAATATTTTAAAAGACTGATAGAAAAATAAAGAGTATCAAAACAGTTTCTTATGTGGAGAAAATGTTACTCTCGCAATATAAGAAACTATTTCACTATTTTCGAAAATACACTTTGTTATTTAACTGCAACTTTTACCACAAAAGTGTTCTCTTGTGTAAAGTTTTATTACAGAATTAAAAAAACAAAATCCGAGATAATTTCAGTCAAAAACTATTACTACTTATTATTACACAGTAGTTTTTGTGTAGCAGTAATTTGCGGCACTTTTTCAGCAAAGCTAACGAAACTATAAATAAGCGACATACGAGTCTCTATCTCCGAAAAAAACAAGTCATTTGTTTGCAATGTTGTTAGGTCTTACCCGCACTATACATACAATTAATAGAAACTCAGACTGTACCTATTCTTAAACCATCACTCAAACGAATACGCTTAAAATCATAATTTTACGTAAATTCATATGTATACATAGATAACTAACGTACATATATCTATGTATATAATAATCCAAAAGATTTAACTAAGAAATCTAAAGTATTTGGAAAATTTTGCTTACTTGACAACCAAAACATTTGTAGCTACTACTTGATTTTACTATGCAAATTCTAGCTAGATAAGACCTATCATCTTAATTTGGCTATCGTTCCATCTTTATCTTTATAACGGTATTTTGAAAGAGTATTATTTGTTCATCAAATGTTTTAAGTAGTCGGGAACTGTATTGTTTTGCTAAAAGCCATTGGGATTTCGCTTGATAAAACTCATTTGACATTAATATTTTTAGCTTCGTCGCTGCTTTTCGCTCGCTTAACTTTATAATATTGATCCTATGTACATAGAACACTGCATTCAACACCCCAAAAACAAGACAATTTTTTTAAATTTTATTCATTCAGGGAAAAATTTACCTAGCCTTTAGTGTTCTAATTTAAATATATATCACAAAAATTATATTATAATAAATATAAAAAATAAAATCGAAAATTCTTTCAGTAAAGCAATTGGTTCTTGATTACAGTCTAGTTGCCAAGGTCATAATGGAATTCAAAAATTTCTGGACAGATTTCTGATCATACACTCCTGGTTTCTCTTAAATTTTAATATTTAGCATTACTAATAAAACAATACAGACCAAATAAAATTTGGAACATTTTATCATAATACATCGCTTTAATCAAAGAAAAGTCAACACGCCGACTCTAGTTTATTTATATCAGATACCCGTATGGTTTTGCTTATGCATACAAAGGTATGAGTGTATGTATTTTGGTGAAAATGTGTCACTGTAGTCGTATGGATGCATTTGGTTTATTTCATGAGCACTGATGGAACGGAGTGTGATATTATTCTCAAATAGAAGAAATTACCCATTAGTACAAACTTGTACTCGTTTTCCAATATTTATTGTGTAGTAGAAATAGTATCACACTCCGTTCCATCAGTGCTCATGAAATAAACCCAATGCATCCATACGACTACAGTGATACACAGTGAGTTCAAGAATTTCTTACAACATAAAAAAATTAATTTTTGTTAGAATTTTTTATACAAAATTAAAAATAGGTTTTTAATCCTCACTACGGATTTTCAGCAATATATTGCCAAATATTGAAATCCATCGTGTGCAGTCCACTGAAGCCATGTTTCATCCGTTGTCACATATGACGCAAAAACTCGGGTTTATTGCTTTTGAACATATCCAAACACTGCCTGTCACTGCGTGCACAGAGCTTTCTCATACCCAAATATTCGTGAATGATATGATGTGCACGTTCAATTGATATCAATAGAAAGCCTGCTATCACTTCAGTTTACGGTCATTCAAAATCATTTTTTGTGGACTTTTTTTAATATTTTGGTCGGTAACAATCAGTCTGGACTTAAAGAAACTTCAGAAAAGCAAAGCGGACCAATACTGCAGAAAGCTCCTGTTTGCTCTCCCCTGACGCGGTCACTAAATAGTTGAAGTCTTTAGATGGAGACTGGATCTCTAGGCTTTTCAACAAGCATTAGGTCATCTAACGATTGGGCATTGTACAATGTAGGACTAGCAATCCACAAGTCCGAAATTAGGAAAGTCAAAAGGTCCTCGTGCAAAGCATTCAAAGTTCAAGCGCATCCTTGCAAAGGACCCCATTCCCTTAGAGTATTTAAAGAATGGATGTGATAGCTTGACGACAGATATGTTAGTCATTGTTCTTGAGTACAATTACCAAATTGTGATTATATAGCAACCGCAGTAATAGCTTTAAATATTAAATTTTATAGTTTTCCGTTTTAATTTTATATTGTCCTACGTATGTACTATATGTACCATATGAACTTTCAACAAGAAGCAGTATCGAAAATAAGTTATGATTCAAGATTAACTTGAAATTAATAATGGAGTAGTGTCTGGTCGATTGGAGTAATTTTGAAGCGAATTGTATGTATTGCTACTAATTTCTGCGTGGTTTTCTTTTTTATTGACAGCTTCTGCCGAGCCCCTAAATATATTATACTATGTATTGTATGTACTATATTATATGTTTTCGTGCGTAATACAGTTTTTTATGTTACTTGTTGAAAATTTTATTTTTGTATCATTTTTAGAAGTGTCTATTTATGTATTGTATTTGTGTGGGTTCATATACTACTCAACACAAATAGTGTTGAAAGCATTTCATTTGTATTCATTCTTTCAAGATTAAGATCGTCACTTTTGACACATATTTATGTATGTCCAATGCAAGGGTTTTTTAAAATTCTTAAAAATTTTCTAATTTTTTTAAGACATTGTTATTTGTAAAATGGTTTTTTGTTTTGCGAATTTTAAACTAGGCCCGTCTGTATAAAAATAAATAAATTCCTATGCCATTAAGAGTTGCCACTTAAATATGAAAATTATAACGTTGTCTCATATGTATTATAATGTTCGTATGGAGTATGAGAGAGTTTCTAGTTTTACAACAAATTGGAATATTATGTTAATAATGTAATATTTAGCACTACAATGTCTTTTATGACCCCACTAAAGTTAAAAATTCAAACAAAAAAATTGTATGTATGAAAGGATTTATATATTTCACTTAAACAAAGAAAGCAGCCATCCAAGTGTTTCAAAGTGACAAACGATTAAATCGGATTTGATTTAATAAATGAATAAAAATATATGTTTGTTTCTTTATACATATGTATATGTACATATATCATAGAAGGGAATTTGACACTAATATAATATTGTGGCCGTCTATGTACTCATACCTTGTGACTTGTGGTTTTAGACTCAACCGTATAAGCAGACAAACAAGAAGCTGAGCAGTAGTATTTTACGACATATTTTACTCCGAATTTACTTAATTGTTATTTTAAGATTGTCAACTGAGACAAAAAATGTGCAAAGCTGTGAAAGCAAGGCGGCCATTGAAGGTAAAAATACATGAGAAAATATTTGCACTAATAAATATACATGATATGTATACATGAGTGTAAGCGTAAGTAAGCAAACATCTTAATATGTAATCCTTTTATACCTATTCACCGGTTATTTGTTGCTTGGTGGAACATTTTCTAGCAGATCAGTACTAAGAAATTATATAAGTATTTATGTACATACAATAAAATATAAGTACACATATGAATACAGAATACACGCATTATGCCAAGCAATTTTTATACTCTCGCAACAATGTTGCTAAGAAGAGTATTATAGTTTTGTTCACATAACGGTTGTTTGTAAGTCCTAAAACTAAAAGAGTCAGATATAGGGTTATATATACCAAAGTGATCAGGGTGACGAGTAGAGTTGAAATCCGGATGTCTGTCTGTCCGTCCGTCCGTGCAAGCTGTAACTTGAATAAAAATTGAGATATCATGATGAAACTTGGTACACGTATTCCTTGGCTCCATAAGAAGATTAATTTCGAAGATGGGCAAAATCGGCCCACTGCCACGCCCACAAAATGGCGGAAACCGAAAACCTATAAAATTTCATAGCTAAGCCATAAACAAAGATATTAAAGTGACATTTGCACAATATATCGCATTAGGGAGGGGCTTATTTGGCCGCAATTATTTTGGAAAAGTGGGCGTGGCCCCGCCCTCTACTAAGTTCTTTGTGCATATCTCGGAAACTACTATAGTATTATCTACCAAACTCTACAGAGTCATTTTCTTCAGGCATTTCCATATTCATTTCAAAAATGGAAGAAATCGGATAATAACCACGCCCACCTCCCATACAAAGGTTATGGCGAAAATCACTAAAAGTGCGTTAACCGACTAACAAAAAACGCCAGAAACACTAAATTTTACGGAAGAAGTGGCAGAAGGAAGTTGCACCCAGGCTTTTTTAGAAATTGAAAATGGGCGTGGCCTCGCCCACTTATGGACCAAAAACCATATCTCAGGAACTACTTGAAATATGGGTGAAATCGGTTCACAAGCACGCCTTCTTCCAATATAACGATATTTTGAATTCCATCTGATGCCTTCTCTGTATAATACATATGTATATATACATATACATTAGGAAATAAAAATACAATTCAATACTCAAAGTACACAAATTGATCTAATCTAATTAATTTTACAGCAAAATAAAAAAATATGTAAATGACGGATAATGAAATCTCGATTATCACTTTATCATGCGAGAGTGTAAAATGTTCGTTGACACCCGAACTTAGCCCTTCCTTACTTGTTAAATCATATGTCCATGTCATGCAAAGCATTTGATTTGCCAAAATATGCAATGCATTTATTTGATGTTTATGAATAATAACAAATAAAATTAAAATGAAATAACAATTACAATTTAATAAGTAACATAGGCTGCTTTCGTAAGCGCAAGGAAGTAAGTAATTGATTTTACAATATACCTATGTATGTTTTTTGTTTAAATTTTAATTTAATTCGTCGAATTTAAAGATTTTCAATGCAAAGCATGCAAAATAAAACTCATGCAAATTTTGACAGCTCATGGCGTTTACGAATACTATGCCAGCCTACGTTAAAATTTCAATACTAATATAGTAGATTAAATTATAATTTCTAACTACAATACTCAAATTGATTCCAGTATTTTAATATTACTTTGAAAACAGTTTTTACTACTGTTCTTTGGTGGATACTGTTTCACTGTTATGGAAAAAGATGCTTATAAAACCGATTAGCTAATGACATACGCTTCAAAACTTTTACACCGTGCAGGTCCAGTTGTAATATTTTGTTCACATAACAATCTCAATAAATTTTCGATCTGAAAAATTTCTGCAAATATTGTATAATTGCTTTTAGCAGTAATTAATGCAAATTCCGTCAAATAAAATGTTTTCCATATAACAAATGGTTCGATATCGGCGGTTCCGACAAATTAGCAACTTCTTAGGGAGAAAAGAACGTGTGCGAAATTTCAGAGCGATTTCAAAAACTCTGGAATTAGTTCGCGTTTATAGACAGACGGACATGGGTATACACATATGTATTTATTTATAGCGGTTCCGACGTGGAAAACTTCTTATCCCCTGTTCAGAATATATAAATATTTTTCCGTTCTGCTCATATAGGAAACATACGAGGTGTGTTCAAAAAGTATCGCGACAGTTTGCTGACAGTTTTCTTCGATTGCAGGGGCGCGGTGCATCATGAGTTCTTGCCACAGGGAAGAACGGTCAATAAGGAATATTACCTGCAAGTTATGCGCAGTTTGCGCGAAGCAATCCGCCAAAATCGCGCGGATTTGTGGAAGAACAAAAAATTGGCTTTTGCACCACGATAACGCCCCGGCTCACACATCGTTGCTTGTGCGCGACTTTTTGGCCAAAAACAAGGCACTAATGATGCCGCAGCCACCGTATTTCCCAGATCTGGCCCCTGTGACTTTTTCTTGTTCCCTAAACTGAAGAGGCCCATGAAAGAACAACGTTACGCTTCTCTTGACGAGATTAAGACGGCATCGAAGGGGGAGCTGAAGAAGATAAAAAAAATGATTTTTTGAAGTGCTTCGAAGATTGGAAAAACCGTTGGCACAAGTGTATAATATCTCATGGGGATTACTTTGAAGGGGACAAAATAGATATTCATGAATAAATAAATAATTTTTGAAAAAACACAAAATTCGCGATACTTTTTGAACACACCTCGTAGTTTCGCTGAAGTAAATACTGTTATTTACTATTTTATAAAGTATGGATGTAGTAATTTTTTAAGGCTATTCTAATATTTTCGCATTTTTTGACACGTAATTTGGACATAATATGTTTTTACTTGTATTTATACATATGTATGTATGTATAAATTTCAAAAAGCGGTAGTCATAGTATTCTTTGATAATATTTGGCTGAAGTCTGAAGGTTTTGTGGGAAGTTCTCAACCCGTGACTTACCGAGTCACCGACGGCAGAGAAAAGTTGTATAGTTACTATGAATTCATACTGTTTTCCGGTTACAATCTAGTTTTTAGTTAACGACAAAACGATAAAGCCTCAAAAATATGTTGAAATGTTTCAATATTATTCCACTGCGTAATTATGAGATAACGTTTTCCAACGTTGATAGAAAAGAATGCAAATTAGCACACTTAACTGTTACTTTTCATATGAGCTTTTGAATACATTCATTCACTTACAAAGATGAATGTAGATATGTATGTACATAGTCCTATTGAATGTAATATATGTATAAATTACTTAGAAATAATTAATTAAAATGTGTATAAATAGGTTTTCTTATAAGCATGTGTAGACGATCGTCGCAATCACAAAGATTATAAAAGTCTAATGACCCAACAATGAAATGTAAATGAACTTTGAGTGCAGCCTTATAATTTTGCACCGAAACACTACTTTCCGATTTGTGATAAGAGAGAGGCCCCTGCAATGGGAATTCATAATATAGTATATACAGACATATGTACATATGATTACGCATATTTATAAAAATACGTGGCCTATATATATATTTATACACATACATACATAGTCGTAAATATGTATATCTCTTTAATATTGTGTATGTATGTATATACATGTTCGTGAATGGAGAAAACAAAGAGAAGTAAAATTACATTTCATCAATAAGTATGTATGTCAACTATTTTTCAAATAAAGAAATATATAATATGTTCGCACATATGTACATACAAATGTTTATGTACACATTTTTCCTAAATATGGGTCCCTCATCAAGAAAATACGTAGTTGGCGGCACCTCTTTTACTTTATTTTAATCGTCTTTAAATTCTTAATTTCTATCCTATTTTGCGATGTAATATGAATTTAACGTTACTTAAGATAATAACGTTTAGAACAAATATTTCAGTTTAATTTAAAAAAGTTTTTTTTTTAGAAATTGTATTTTCCAAAATTTCAAACCATCACGTCTGGAGAGCGGTATGAGCGACCTGCTTTTTCGAAATTTTCAATATTTACAAATGATTGCAATTTACCTGATGAGTTTATGCATGTAGACTATAACTTTATATTTTGTGGAAATTGTGCTGTAAGAGATCGCTCTGTTTTGATAAAAACCGGGGACAAGCGAGGTACCTCTAGTTATCAAACAAAGGATCTCAACGATTGGGAAATCATATCACTGTTGACAATGGTGAAAGACTTCGTCTAACGACTTATGAGCGTTGGAGAGAAAACGCTCTTCGGCGATATGGACATAGAGCAGGCCATAAAATTAGATCGGCTCCGTTGGCTTGACCATGTTGTCTGAATGGTAGAAAACACTCCAGTTGGCTAAATGTACGATTCTGGCGACGTTGAGCGCAATACAGAACCACCGGCGATGACTTATCGACGCGGCCAAGACCGTACAGTTTGATTTCCGGTCTTAATAACCCAAAACCGATGTTAATTTTGTCGCATTTAAAAACAATATCTTAAGAGGAATACGGATATAAAGTCAGTATTTTCAAGTTTCGATTTTTTTGGTTTTTTAATTTCAGAGGATCCTGTTATGAGATATAGTGGTCACCGAAAAACGTCTTTTTGTGAAGAGCTTCCGAATATCAGCTGTAGTTCATTTCCAAATAAATATTTTTACTAATACTAAGTCTTAAAATAAAGTTAAAAGATACCATAATATGTGTGCAAATTTTTGGATCAATAACTTTAAAAGTTTTCTTAGAAAAAATTCTGGACAATTCGCTTTTTTCAGTCTTCTAACTGTATATAACCCCTTAATCAGATATGAATATTGGTAAGTATGCATACGCATTCTTAAAATTGTTTTTTTTTTGTGACAAGTATACATACATACATACTTTATTGGTGTATATGTACACATGCCACTCGAAATTTTTACACTAAAAGTCGTATAAAGTCATAAAGATATTATAAAAAAAACCCCTGACAACTAAATGTACTGAGCGATCCAAAAGCCTATCAACAATTTATTCACATTTCATTTTTACAAGGGAATATCAAGTACTTGTTTGAAAGTAGATTTGTTTACTGGCCTTTGAATATTTGTAGTCAAGGAATTGTTAGCATAATCAGTAAAGATTATGAAATTTATTGCTCTCGAATAATGTTATAATTTATGGACCGCATTAAAATAACAGTTAGTAACAGGCCGCCCATAATAAATAAAGACAGATCTCTAGCACATTTTTAGACTTTCTCTACGCCTTTTACAGTTATATTTTGAACAAGTATAATATTGTATAATACAGGTACAATATTATAATATTGAAATTTTGAAACTTTCGCTTTTAGACAAAATGAAGCTGCCCCTTTTTCATAAATTCATTTTCAATTACGATTAATTTACGCCTGTGATTTCTGCTTGAATGGCGATATCCAATCCATGTCCGGATGTCGAACAAATACCATATAGTGAGGTGCAGTGAGGCGCAGGGGGTAACTTTAGGATACTTAAGGCACATTCCACACTATATCCGTAGAAAACGTGTGTTTGAAACATTTAATATTCATTGTTCTTCTTTAGGAGTGGTCATACGAGTTTAGGAAGAGAGCAATTGACTTTGTTATTCATCGTTATTCACTCGTTTGCATATTTGCCTCTTTATCCATTTATTATAAATGAATCTCGACTTGTTGCTTTTAATACGAAATACAAAAAAGTTTTACATAGATCTGTTTTTATTTCAAATTTTAATGAAAAGGTGCTGTAGGTTATCTGGGTAAACGGACTTTATCAGTTTTCAAACTGCAGCGATGTCTGTATGCATACACAAGTTTGCATGTATTTATAAGCACACGTTATATTACTAATAAAGCTGACCTCATCTCACTAATCCTGATCAAGTTGTATGCAGGTACACCTACCAGAGCCAGGTAATTTGAAAATTTTAGTTCTTTGGCAGACAACATCGCTGTTGGCGACAAAACATGCAAACCGTTAGTTATACCAATCGAAAGCAAATGAGAAAGATGAGAAGGTGTGAAATGAAAATTTAGAGTAGGAACAATGCAATAAACCAGCTTGGTAGGGAGAATAAAATTTTTTTCCTGCTAAAAGAAACATAAGCGATATAAGCAGTAAAAAGAGCGCTAAAACTCATCTTAATTAAAAAAACATAAAGTAGAGGTTCTACTTCTGAATATTCTAAAAATTACACTAATTAGTGCAATTTAAAACAGATCTGTGTGTAAACAAAAATATTACATCGCCAACTACTCGTATGTTTCTGAGGCTAGTAACTAAGTGTTTTATAACAAATCGGGTTTGAGTTTTTTTCTCAAATTATTCTCGAAAAATCACCTAATCTGATATTCGGAGATCCTTACCGTAGATATTTTACTGTGCGAACCTATACACAAATCTACCATGCGTGAGTTAAAGAAAAATAAGTCCACGAACTGCGAGTCAGAATAATATGACTTTATTCATTAACATCCGAAACTTAAATTCAAATTATTTCTAACTGCTTAGCCTATTTATAGTAGTGAGTAAACAAATATTTTATATCCGCTATCCTTACAATTTGTTGTTTGCTTAATCGGACCATTTAACGGTCGCTCTTTGGTTTGATCATTACTGCTATGACAACAACAACATTAGCTACAGACATTTGTCAGGTGATTTGGCGGTTGTCCTGATCGCCGATGAATGTTAGTTTATCACAGCATTGTTGCTGCACATGTTGTTGACAAACAAGTGTCTTCATTGTTTGTTGTTGCATTATTTTGTATTACATGTTTTACATCTCATTTGTTTACAAGTTATTGGTTTTCGTCTAGCTGTGCATGGATATATATGTATGTTCATATTTAAGTAATTATGTGTAAGTATATGATAAGTATGTTTGTAAATTATTTTTTATGTATATATGTATGTACATGTATGTACATATAACTCGTGCGCGTACATACAACAGACAAGTTACGCAAGTATTTGACCACGCAAACCGACAAGAATTCGAAAGTAATAAGTAATATATGTATACATATGATGTGTGTATCTATATCACACTAATACTAATATTACAACTAATACAAATACATACATTCATATGTACATATATATATGCAAGTGATTGCTGATTATGATACAGATTGCTTATCCGTCCTGCATTATGCAATCAATTGACCTGCATACATATATATACATACATACAAACAAAAGTGGCATTTTTTACTTGTAATTGGTTTTAAATTTACCCATGACTCCCATAATAGTAATGCAACTCCGCATCGATTGTAACAAATAATTATCGAGAAGGTCAAATTCTTCACATATTTTGACAGCAATAAAGTGAGAGCAAATTGAATAATATACACATGAATATACAGTGTAGTTATTGCACACATATCCACATTTGTACGTACATAAGTATGTGAATGTATGTATATACATATGTACATATATACACGTAAGTTTGTATAAAGCGAATAGTCCATTTTTAAAATGTAGTTAATATACATAAGTGAAAAAAAAGAATTTTCGAAATTTTCTGTTTTCTCAGAAAAGTGAAGCTAAAGCTCGCACCGGCCCCTTTTTGCCGTGTATAACTGATAATGATTTCGCAGTCGTCATACTTTTATTTTGTAAATAAATGTTCATACATACATACATGTATATGTATATATGCGCGTTAAGTTATGTTCATATTTATATTCATAAACGTACTATGGTCACATAAATAGATACATATGTATATGTATGTGTGTGAATGATTGCGACTCACACGATGCTCTACCGCTCACATGCTTGCTGTGCTTCGTGGTCATGCTTTTGCAGCCATGCTCCAAGTGCAAACTCATGTACATACATATGTATGTATGTATATACATACATATGTAAATAGTGTATATGTGATATGCATACATTTTGGGGCTTTCTTAGAGGTTGATCGGAAAGCGATGAAATAACTTCTTGTATACATACATACATATGTACATAGATATGTGTATGTATGTATGTAATTATTTCTACAAATACAGTATATGCATTTGTCTATACTGCTGTTAGTATAATATTATTATCACTTAGTTAATTTAGTAGATTGATTGTGATCTACCAAAAATGTTAATGCAAACATATCGCGATCTACATATGTATGTATATATTTTTGAAATGATTCCTATATGAGAGAGATATATAATTAACTATGTATATAATGTTAATATATGAAGAGACGATTTGGACTATATCTCCTTGTCCGTCCAGCCAAACATTCATATGCATATGCATACCATATCTAGATATACATACTTATGTACATACATAAGTATGTATCTTCAATTCATGAACTATAATTATTCTATTGGTATCATATATTATATATGTATGTATGTAATAGAGTTTTCCCAGTCTGACTCGAGCTTTTAAAAATCTTGAGACAAGATTGCTACATGCAACGGTATAAACGAAACAAACTGTCAAAATTTCATAGAAATTGCCCTGCTTTCGCTCATGACCTTACAAACTACATGTGTATGTATTTTCGAAAGTTTCTTATAATCCATTTTAGTCGGAAATATCTTCAGAACAGTTGACATTGGGAGTTTAGTCGAATAAATTAATATGTACATGTGTAGTATATATATATATACATATATACATTTAAGGAAATACATATAATACATCACAAAAACAATTTAGTAGCTTTATAGTGTCTAATGGTTTTTCAGGCTCCAAAAGTCCTCCGAAGCCCTTCTTAACGAATTTTAGTACAGAAGTTTGTTGTGATATTTCAAAATCGAATTCTTCATAAAACAGTTTTTATACTGTAAACTTTGTATGCATTTAAGTCGCGAAAAATATGCCCTTCACTTAATGCCACGTGCGTGTATAACGTGCAATAAGCCATCAGAAGAGCTCAATATCCATTAGTAAACACTTGTCCTCCGACAAATGGAATAGACTAAGTCGGCAAAAGTTGTTTCTTCTTAATGTGACTGTTTATTTTTCATTTTGTTTTGCTCTTACCTTAACTGATTTAACCGGAGAAACCGCTTCTGAACTCGTACACCATGCGCAGTCTTTACCTTATAAGAGACTAAGAAATCAGAAGGCTGGGTACGACGCCCATCGCGTATTACCAAGTGTGCGGTGCACTTAGACAGTATCTGCTGGGAGCACTAACATCGCAAACGTCGTCTACGTCATATCCAATGCCAACAGCCTCGGCCACTGCACACTAACAACAACAGCGATTCATTATTTCAGCACCATTACCAATCATACTTTCGTGTGATTCGTATTGAGTAAAGCAGCAAATACGGCCGGCAGCAATAGTCGCAACTACTCGTGTAGCGTGCGCGATCCGCTTGCCGGCAACCGGTGCGAAAGCCAGCACCACAGCGAGCGCCAACACGACTTGTTACGTGTTTATGATCACAATGGGCCGACAGGGAGAATGGTCTGACACGCACCATGCCGGCGAAGTGGTAGTGGTGTCACAAGCACAGGCGTGTACATGAAATGAGCACTAGAATATAAATTATTGCTGTCGATTGCAACGCGACATTGCGACAGTAATGGTGAGTGAGCGCTCAAAGTTTTCCACTATTGCAGTCAAAATCGGTTAGAATGTATAGTAGTATATACATAGGTGCGTACGCACAACAGTGGAGTAAGCAAGAAACGAAAGGAATATGAGAATGTGTAGTAGAATTGGGCTAAATATCAGACTAATGCCGTCCGCAAAGCTACAGTTTCTTGGTTGATTAGACTCTCAGGCCAAGCGATAGCGCCCGATCGGTAGTAAAGTTAGCGAACTGTCAGTTACATACTCGCGCGCGCATACTTATACATATAATTTAAAATCTAAATGCGAAAATCATTTCCATTTACCTGCAGTGTGTTGAATAAATAAATAAATGAATACGACAAAGTTAGTCGCTGCTGTCGATGCACAAGTCTTTGGGTTGTTGATTGTCGCTGGTGGTTGTTGTTTATTATTATTACGGCCGCTAGTGCTATTGCTCTAATCGTTGTTATTGTTGATTTGCTTTTAACGTATATACTGGTTGTTTTGGTTGATAGTTGTTATCTATGTTAGCTTTGTCGTTGATCTGTGACTGCCCGGCCAGACATCTGACGCAGTTGCAGCTGTTTGCATGCGAGAACGGAACAACGGTTGTTTTCGATGATTTTCAGAGTGATGGCACCGATGAATTGTTTTGGTGCGCAGCGAAACTTATGCGCTTATGCACCTGGCCAGAATACATAGACCGTTCTACCACATAAGCTGATAAACTGTGGGCAACACTTTCTACACCAGTTCGCCTTTCTTTTCGTGTGTCAGCGCGTGCACTTGTGTGCGTATCTGTTTGTGTATATGTAAGTAACTAGAACTCGCTCCCAATCGCTTGTTTGTGAGTGTGTAGTAAGTCGTATGCGCACGCCTTCTGTGGCTAGTTGGATGTGTAAGCAAACAATCGGCGCAAATGCTGCTTCAAGCTTTTGCTAGCGATATTTTGTGTGTTTGCTTCGCAAAACTTAAGAATTCCCACTTTTAACTTTGCATTTACTTCTTTCTCTTTCTATGTTGCTATTTTCGAATTGTCTTCACTTTTGTTTTGACTTCATTTGCTTCTTGTGGCTACAGTGTTTCGATTTACTAAATTTAAATACTTTTCACTTCTTGCCTTTCATTTGTTTTTTGTTTTCGAACACTACGCGCACATACATACATATGTCATGTAATTCTATTTTCTTAAAATATGCTTATGTATACGCATGCACACCAATATACATACATATGTAAGTATATATGTACATATGTTCGCGTTTGTACGTAGGCAAGTGTTTTTATTTATTTTCTTTTTGTTCAAATATTTTTTTAAAGAATACTAGAACGAAAGTACATATGTACATACATATGTACAAACGGACGAATGAAGAATCGAATATTGAAAATCTGAAAGCACGTTTTACTGTTGCGCGATGCACTAAGTATTTACATATGTATGTGTATGTATGTATGTGGATATATGAATGAATGTGCACATAGCTTCGCGTGTTTGTAGCGTGCACTGCGGACGTGTGTGTTAAGCCGCGGTGGCAAGAAAACGAAAACAAAACACTAACTAATAATCACCACTAGCGCCGATCAATTTAAAATAGACTATTGCTTATCATCCGGTAGCGACGAGCCCGCAACCGTTTCCTCAGACTGCTTTCAGATAACTAAAGGAATGGAATTGTGCGCGGCTCAATGCTCTGGCTACAGATATGGGCGAGAATATAAGCGCGCGGCACACACAACACAGCAGCATGGAGCGACAGTAAGCGACCAGGCCATTTCAGCATTTGTGACTGCGCCAACAGCGAAAAACAAAGACAATAATACTCGTATAAGCGCCAACAAGCAACGAGCCAACAGTTGAAATCGAAAGGCGGCGAAGCCAAATGAGCAAAAAGCCCCAAAGTCAAAGCGGCAAAGCAAAAGTAGCAAAGCAGACTGCCAGCAAGCAATGCTAACAACTCATGCATACATACATACATGCATAGGTATACGTACTTGTAGCTGCGTTTATGTGGACTTGTGCGGCGAGCAAGACAGTAAGTCAACAAGGGAGCAGCATGCACCGAACAAGTAATCGCAGACATATACATACATACATACATATGTATGTATGTGTTATATACGCATGGGCGGGCGTATGTAGATATGTATGTATGTATGCATGCATGTATGAACACTTGAATTTACTAAGTCGGCATGAATAAAACTGTAAAGAAACCGATCAGTATTTGAATTGTGTTGAATTGGATTGAGCAGTGGGAAGCATGTGCAGCAAATTCGTTTTCTGCCCACTCATGTGATAGACTTTGTCGATTGCAGCTGAAAAGCGAAGCGCGCCGCATCAAGGTGCTCACGCTCAGCACTATGCACTACGCATTTAATACTAAATTTTCTTTATGTGTGTTAGCTTATTAGCAAGTGGCGACATTGCCATTCTCAATTCCACTACCAGTGTTAACTACTCATGCAATAACAACACTATTGTACATACATACATACATACATATGTATGTATATATAGGCATCAACAACACAGGCAGAAGCAGAAGCGGAAACGGCGAAATATTGGCTTTAGCGCCACACCAGAGTCTCAGTCATAGCCAATGTCGCGAGTACTTGTGTGCAGAGTTTCGTCACATTATCACATAGAGGTTTGATAATTGTTAGTACGGGTTACACTCGCGCATAAGCGAAACCTATATGTCTGTATATACTCAAGAACATACGTGTAAATGTACATGCGTGTGTTTATGAATATCTACACGCATATATACATATGTATGTTTGTTTGTATATTTGTACGTGCGTAACATGAACTACTTTGTTCTGCTATAATAGGCGCGGACAAAATATTAAAAAATTGCCACTGCCATACCGACCGGTAGACAGACAGCAAATAGTTCAATGAAAACAATTACAATCACTTACCCATGCATTTATCAACATACATACATACATATGTACGTATGTACACAAACATAGGTGAAAGAGAATAGCCTCAGTGCGTGCAATGCATGGTTAACTAGAACCAATAGCTCATTAGACAGTACCACCAGCACTTATTGCCAATAATTAAAGATTTACAAAAATAGTCATACATATGTATGCATGTGCAATGTACATATGTATGTATATGTACTACACGTATTAACATGTGTAAGAACATTCTCATAATTTTACAACATATGCATATGTATTATGTATGTATGTATTCATTTGAAAATATTTGTGTACTACAGATGTGTACCATATCCCGAAATCTTGGTTTCAAACGGGATTGAGTGTTGCAAGAGTTTGTCAAACAATTGATTCTAACAGCACAGTTTCTGGATTGATTATATAACTCGGTTATACCAGTAACACTTTTGGTAACAACCTACAAGGTGCGTTCCAAAGTAAAAAGGACTTAAAAAAAACCGAACGAATGGTTTTTTCGGCAAAATCAATTTATTTTATACAAAATAGTCTCCTTCAGCTTGTAGAACGGTCCAAAAGCAAGTAGAACGAGTGTTTTAGCTCGTTGGCCGGTTTGGCTGCCAGTATGCCGGTGCAAGCCTTTTGAATGGCCACTACGTCTGCATAACGGTGGGTCAAGCCACGTCAAGTAGTAAACGAAAATTTCGAAAAGTCACCGATTTTGAAAATTAGCAGTTCATTAGAAAGGGGACCAGACGCATACCCCGTGATATAAATCGTCAAAATTCTTTTTTTTGTTAAAGTTATTGAAGGTTGAAAATTAGAGCATGATAAAATTGTAAAATTATTTTCTCATAAACCACTGAAGACAAATCGATGAAATTTTGTGAAGTCAAAGAAAAGTGGTCGTGCTATATTATAGATATTTTTCACGATACATTTGTTTAAACAATAATGTTTTAAAAAATTTTTAGTTAAACAATTAAAATGTTTCATGTGTTCTTTACGCTAAAAAAAAAACTGAAAAATATGTGACACAACGCGTAAAATATTCACCTTTAATAATCTGCAAAAAATTGTTGTTCATTCATACCATTCCAAAGATATTGAATTTTTTGTCCCCCTACCTCTCTCATGTGAACGCATACATTTTACCACTTTTTAGGAAAATTGCTTTTATGCGACAACAAAATTCAATCATTTTAATATTTTAATATATTTTTATTTGTATTTTGAAATTTAAATTTTTTTTTCGTTTTTTTCATTTTTAATATTTTTTTTTATCAATCAAAGTAGTTCCCAACAAAAAAGGTATTTCACTGATCATGGTGATAGCGGCTGTTCATGTTGTCTGAAACAAAAAAAATCGAATGGATTATTATTCAGTAGTTCTGCGTCTATCGTCCCTACCAAATATAATCAATTTCATTAAAAAAAATGTCGAACTTCAAAAAAAGTCACGAAAATCTTGTTTTTTTTTCGTTAAAAATCGTTTAAAAAAATATATGAAAATATTTTCGAAAATAAACAATTCTGGTAGGGACGATAACTATAAATTACTAGAAGAACATATGTAAATTTTAAAGCAATCGGTTGAATACTTTTTTTTAGGACCATGACAGTTTCAGAAGATGATGTTCGAGAAAAATGCGTTTAAAGTTTCCAGAGAGGTAGACAGTAGCTTACGACACGTCGGCGACTATGAGCTGTAACTTATCAAATACTATGAATTTCGGTCTGAATTTTTCAAAGCATGTTTTCAATAGGTTTTACTGTCAAAATATAAAAAAATCGATTTTTCGAAGTGATTACATGAGAATACCCCCTTAAAACGTATGACACAACCATCATTGCGCAGTTCGCTCGTAAGCTCCCGACATCTGTGCCGCAAGAAAAGCATACATAGGGGGACAAAAAATTCAATATTTTTGGAATATACATCTTCTTCTTCTTCTTAATTGGCGTAGACACCGCTTACGCGATTATAGCCGAGTTAACAACAGCGCGCCAGTCGTTTCTCCTTTTCGCTACGTGGCGCCAATTGGATATTCCAAGCGTAGCCAGGTCCTTCTCCACTTGGTCCTTCCAACGGAGTGGAGGTCTTCCTCTTCCTCTGCTTCCCCGGCGGGTACAGCGGCGAATACTTTCAGAGCTGGAGTGTTTTCGTCCATTCGGACAACATGACCTAGCCAGCGTAGCCGCTGTCTTTTAATTCGCTGAACTATGTCAATGTCGTCGTATATCTCGTACAGCTCATCGTTCCATCGAATGCGATATTCGCCGTGGCTAACGCGCAAAGGACCATAAATCTTTCGCAGAACTTTTCTCTCGAAAACTCGCAACGTCGACTCATCAGTTGTTGACATCGTCCAAGCCTCTGCACCATATAGCAGGACGGGAATTATGAGCGACTTATAGAGTTTAGCTTTTGTTCGTCGAGAGAGGACTTTACTTTTCAATTGCCTACTCAGTCCGAAGTAGCACCTGTTGGCAAGAGCAATCCTGCGTTGGATTTCCAGGCTGACATTGTTGGTGGTGTTAATACTGGTTCCTAAATAGACGAAATTATCTACAACTTCAAAGTTATGACTGTCAACAGTGACGTGAGTGCCAAGTCGCGAGTGCGACGACTGTTTGTTTGATGACAGGAGATATTTCGTCTTGCCCTCGTTCACTGCCAGACCCATTTGTTTTGCTTCCTTGTCTAGTCTGGAGAAAGCAGAACTAACGGCGCGGGTGTTAAGGCCGATGATATCAATATCATCAGCATACGCCAGCAGCTGTACACTCTTATAAAAGATGGTACCTTCTCTACTAAGTTCTGCAGCTCGAACTATTTTCTCCAGAAGCAGGTTGAAAAAGTCACACGATAGGGAATCGCCTTGTCTGAAACCTCGTTTGGTATCGAACGGCTCGGAGAGGTCCTTCCCGATTCTGACGGAGCTCTTCGTGTTGCTCAACGTCAGTTTACACAGCCGTATTAGTTTTGCGGGGATACCAAATTCAGACATCGCGGCATAGAGGCAGTTCCTTTTCGTGCTGTCGAAAGCAGCTTTGAAATCGACGAAGAGGTGGTGTGTGTCGATTCTCCTTTCACGGGTCTTTTCCAAGATTTGGCGCATGGTGAATATCTGGTCGGTTGTTGATTTTCCAGGTCTAAAGCCACACTGATAAGGTCCAATCAGTTTGTTGACGGTGGGCTTTAATCTTTCACACAATACGCTCGATAGAACCTTATATGCGATGTTGAGGAGGCTAATCCCACGGTAGTTGGCGCAGATTGTGGGGTCTCCTTTTTTATGGATTGGGCATAGCACACTTAAATTCCAATCGTTGGGCATGCTTTCGTCCGACCATATTTTACAAAGAAGCTGATGCATGCTCCTTATCAGTTCTTCGCCGCCGTGTTTGAATAGCTCGGCCGGTAATCCATCGGCCCCGCCGCTTTGTTGTTCTTCAGGCGGGTAATTGCTATTCGAACTTCTTCATGGTCGGGCAATGGGACGTCTGCTCCATCGTCATCGATTGGGAATCGGGTTCGCCTTCTCCTGGCGTTGTGCATTCTCTGCCATTCAGCAGGCTGGAGAAGTGTTCCCTCCATAATTTAAGTATGCTCTGGGCATCGGTCACTAGATCACCTTTGGGGGTTCTACAAGAGTATGCTCCGGTCTTGAAACCTTCTGTAAGCCGTCGCATTTTTTCGTAGAATTTTCGAGCATTACCCCTGTCGGCCAGCTTATCAAGCTCTTCATACTCACGCATTTCGGCCTCTTTCTTTTTCTGTCTGCAGATGCGTCTCGCTTCCCTCTTCAATTCTCGGTATCTATCCCATCCTGCACGTGTAGTGGTCGATCGTAACGTTGCGAGGTAGGCAGCCTGTTTTCTCTCCGCTGCGGCGCGGCACTCCTCGTCGTACCAGTTGTTCTTTTGCACTTTCCGAAAACCAAGGGTTTCGTATGCAGCTGTACGTAAGGAGTTTGAAATGCCGTCCCACAGTTCCCTTATACCGAGTTGTTGATGAGTGCTCTCAGAGAGCAGGAGTGCAAGCCGAGTAGAAAAACGTTTGGCAGTCTGTTGTGATTGCAGCTTTTCGACGTCGAACCTTCCTTGTGTTTGTTGGCGTGCGTTTTTGCTGCACAGAGGCGGGTGCGAATCTTGGCTGCAACAAGATAGTGGTCCGAGTCGATGTTAGGACCTCGGAGCGCACGCACATCTAAAACACTGGAGACGTGTCTTCCGTCTATCACAACATGATCGATCTGGTTGGTAGTTTTTCGATCCGGAGACAGCCAGGTAGCTTGATGAATTTTTTTGTGCTGGAATCTAGTACTACAGATAACCATATTTCGGGCCCCGGCGAAGTTGATCAGCCTCAACCCGCTTGGGGATGTTTCCTTGTGGAGGCTGAATTTACCGACCGTAGTGCCAAAGATACCTTCTTTGCCCACCCTGGCGTTAAAGTCGCCAAGCACGATTTTGACATCGTGGCGGGGCATCTCTCATAAGTGCGTTCCAAGCACTCATAAAGGCATCTTTGGTCACATCGTCCTTCTCATCCGTCGGAGCGTGGGCGCAGATCAGCGATATGTTGAAGAACCTCGCTTTGATGCGGATTGTGGCTAGACGTTCATTCACCGGAGTGAATGATAGTACTCGGCGACGGAGTCTCTCTCCCACCACGAATCCCACACCAAACTTGCGCTCCTTTATATGGCCACTGTAGTAAATGTCACAAGGACCTACTCGTCTCTGTCCTTGTCCCGTCCATCGCATTTCTTGGACGGCGGTGATGTCAGCCTTTATTTTCACGAGGACATCAACCAGCTGGGCAGCGGCACCTTCCCAATTAAGGGACCGGACATTCCAGGTGCATGCCCTGATATCGTTATCCTTATTTCGTTTGCCATGGTCGTCATCAAAAGAGGGGTTTCTCATCCGAGGCTGTTTGTCGCTTTTCATTGGGATAGGCTTTTTACGTGGCGGGTCCCAAACCCAGCGCACAACCCTATGCAGGGGATGTTTCGCCTTCTCACTTCAGCTCACCTTCGAACGGATGTTCTTAGGCTACCCAGAGGATACTTGGTCAAAGACCGGAAGTCGTGAGCTGCTTGAGTCATATGTAAAAGAATCGTTTCTGGCCACTCCCAAGTGAATGGCGATCAGAGAACTTTCCTCACTTGCGTGAACTTCTACACATGACCCCATCCTCCTATACATCACGTCACATATATTTCATTTTTTTAGCGTTTTTTTAATTGTTTAACAAAAAAATGTTTAAAATATTATCATTTAATTTTTTTATTTAATTTATTTTTCCGCAAAGGAAGAAGTCGCACGGTGCCATATCAGGTGAATACGGGATCGATTCTGAGCAATTTTTGGTCGTCAGTCAATTTGTGCGAAACAAACCGTGCACACACCTTTCGTAAGCCCAAATGTTCGGTCAAAATCCGATAAATCGATGTTTTGGAGATGTTCAATTCCATTTTCATGAATTTCAGTGTTTTCGGCTGATTTTGGATGAATTCACGCATAGTTTCGAAGGAATTTCCAGTGATCACGGATTTTGATAGGCCCACATGTTGATCGTCAATTATATTCTCACGACCACTTTGAAAACGTTGAAACCTCTCGTGCACTCTGCTACGGGATAGCCAATCATCGCCATGAACTTGTTTCATCAATTGAAACGTTTCGGTAAAAGTTTTACCAAATTTAAAACAAAATTTAATGTTGGCTCTTTGTTCGAAGCTCATTTTCGCACCGATAACACAAACATACTGACACTTTAAAACGCAATAACTGGTTTGAAATTTAATACTTTTCACGTCTGCATAATGTGAATATAATATTACTCTAGACCTACTCTTTCCTTCCATAGAACGGTTTTGTCAAAATCTACTAATAGTGCGATAAATCGGTAACTAATGGGCAGAGGGCTTTATAGGAGCCAAATTTAGTTGAAAATAAATATATCCGGACCTAATCGACTAATTTCATCCTAATTTGGCCATAGTGTTAATTTAGCATTTCCTTGTTGCAATGTGAACTACTCATGTGTTATTAAAATTCGGAGAAAATGTTTCTTTGATTGTACCCTTGTGTCAAAAATATACCTAATATAAAGATTTTCGAACTTCCAGTTGACTTTATACTAGATATAGTATGTATATCGACCAATGTGGGAGTTATTTTAATGAAATACAGAGAACGTATTTTTCTAATACTAACAGAGTATCTTTGTGCCTAATTGTGCGTGAATAAAATCGCGAAAACTTGCCATATAACTGATATTCAGGATTTTTAAACATCAGGCTGACTTTACTCCTTATATATGTTTATTTATTAGATTTCTTGAAATTAAGTTCCTAACACCTTAGCAATGCCAAAAGTTAGTGTAATCAGTCCTTTCATTTCTCTATCCCCAATCATTTGAATATAATTTTCGCTGACGGGAAATAAAATATAGTAATAAAACTAAGAGAGTCTATGACTTTCAAAAGAGGTGATACCAAATTTGATTGTAATTTATTCACTTTTTTGTAGAACAATGAAGTTGAATTCTTTCGCTACATTTTTATACTATTGCAACCTGTTGCTACGGAGTATTATAGTTTTGTTCACATAACGGTTGTACGTAAGTATTACTAAGCGAGATAGATATAGGGTTATATATATATGTACATACATATAAATGATCAGGATGACGGGAAAAATTGAAATCAGGTTGACTGCCTGTGTCCGTCCATATGGAGATATCTTGATGAAACTTGCGACGTGGGTTCATTAATACAAAACAAATTACGAGTTCGTAGATGGGCGTAATCGGACCACCGCACGCCCACAAATCGCCATTTACCGAAAACATATAAAATGCCATAACGGTGGGCAAAAATGGATGAAATCGGATGATAACCCCGCTCATTCAACATATAACAGTACTGTTAAATCCTACTGAGAACGCCATAAATCAATAAATAAATACGCCTGAGACATTAAATTTTACCATCGAGATGGTATGAGAGAGCTTTATGAAAGCCACTGTGACAATTTGTCGATGAGCATGGAACCGCCCACTTTTTGGTGGGGTTTGGGTCTCGGGATCCAACCAACCGATTTCGACAATAGGACGTTCATCTTAAATTCGTATGTCACAGTGTGAAAATAGATGAAATCGGACAACAACTACGCCTACTTCCCACATACTTAAATTCCACTTCATTCTTTCAATTTCCAATACACAAATCAAGAAGTAATTAATATAATGGGATAAAACTTTACACGTATAATATCTTCAGTGTGTGCCACCTTATCCCCAAAACTATTCAAGCCCCTAGGAACCGAATATTTGGACCCTGGTACCTTTAGTAAACTATAATTGAAATTAAGGGATAATCCTTCTCTTATAATGATACGATTTTCGAACATCCGGCTGACTTTACTAGATATGATTTTTTTTTAGTATGTTTTATTGAGAAAAATCAGGTCGCTTCTAGCCTCAACTCCCATATATTATATACATATGTACCATATAATGATTTTCGTTTTTCTAACAAACCTTATGGCGAATATGTCGGTCAGTGTATGAGTTATATTTAGTATACTTATGTATATATAAAATTGCTTGGATTTCGATCCCCTGGTTAACGTTTTACACCTTGACTATTTCCCTGGCTTTGATTATTGCAAGTTGCAAGAGCATAGAATGTTGGTTTGCACCCTTTCTTCATTGTTTAACATAGAGTTTTGCCAACACCTGAAGGTATTGAGCCGGCTTTAATCCTTAAAGTTGAAAGAGTGTGTGTAAAGTGTTCGGTAATACCCGAACTTTACCCTTCCTTACTTGTTTTCTGTTAATAAACTGTAGTAATGTCAAAAGATAAATGATAAAATCGGGTCAATACTACCCTATAACTAATGCAAGATTTTCAAACTTCCGATTGGTATACTGTATATACCGAACAATATGTAAGATATATTAGCAGAATTAATTGAACTTATAGTGTCAAATCTATAGATTTCGGCTACAGCTCATTGTATAACGCAAAATATCGTGAAAAAATGCAAGTCACCTAAGTCACCTACTGGGCCAAACTCGTTCCGACATTTATCGCTAATAGCAATTGAAAACAAAACCGCACCAAACCTGGATTTTAACGAATTCACTGATACGAGTACTTTTGCGAAAACTAAAACTAAGAAAAAATGGTAAATATAATTGTTCTTTCTCTATTTCGTTTTATTAGCCAAAGGTGGGAAAAGTTATATACCGCTACATTAATTGGTGCTTTATTTTTATACCTATTTACACGATCGAGAGTGATTAGTCTTCGCTGGTGAGCCTATGAGTGCACGTCAAATGAAAATATAATTTTAGTTTTGTTCATTTATTTCAAAGTGAAACTGAATTTTACTACAAAAATTTACATTTATTTAGTTGATTTCTACTATTATGGTGAATAGGAAAAGAAAATTCGTAACGCCGACTCATCAGATGCTATCATCGTCCATACCTCTGCACCATATATCAGGACGGGGATGATGAGTAGCTTGTAGAACTTGCTTTTTGTTCTTCGAGAGAGAACTTCATTTCTTAATAGCCTATTCAGTACGAAGTAGCAGCTGTTGGCAAGAGTTATACTGCATTAGGTTTCGAGGGTGGCATTGTGGTTGGCATTATACGACTTCAAAGTTATGACTGTCAACAGTGGCGTGGAAGCCAAGTCTCGAATGCCACGACTGTTTGTTTGATGTTTGTTTCTCTTGCCCTCGTTCACTATCAGACCCTTTTGCTTTGCTACCTTTTCCAGTCTGGAGAAAGCAGAACTAACGCCGCGGTTGTTGAGGCCAATGATATCAATATCTTCGGCGTAGGCCAGCAGCTGTACACTAGTATAGAAAATTGTACCTGCTCCATTTAGCTCTACAGCACGAATAATTTTCTCCAGCAGTAAATTGAAAACGTCGCGGGAGTGCAAGTCGAGGAGAAAATCGTTCGGCTGCTTCACAGTGGGTGCGTATCTTCGCTGCAACAATATAGTGACCCAAGTCAATGTTAGAACCTCGGAGCATATGCATTACTAAAACACTGGAGAATTGTCTTCCGTCTTTCACTACATGATCGATCTGGTTGATGGCGATTTTCGATCCGCAGACACCCAGGTAGCTTGATGAATTTTCCTATGCTGAAATCTAGTACGACAGATAACCATATTTCGGGCCCCGGCGAAGCCAGGACTCGGCGATGGAGTCTCTCTCACGAATACCACACCGAATTTACGCTCGTTTATATGGCCACTTTAGTAAATGCCAGAAAGACCTACTTGTCTCTGTCCTTGTCCCGTCCATCGCACTCTTGGACGGCGATGTTGTCAGCATTTACTCTTACGAGGACATCAACCAGCTGTGCAGTGGCAACTTGTCAAATAAGGGACCAGAAATTCCAGGTGCATGCCCTTAAATCGTAATCCTTTATACATTCGCAGTGGTCATCATCAAAAGGATCGTTTCTGGTCAATCCCAAGAGAACTTTGTTCACTTACGTGAACTTCTACGCATGAGTCCCTGCTCCATTTTTTTGTTCTGTTCTTAGTAAAATATAGGGAGAACTGAAGAAATTCGGAATTTAATTGTAGAAGATGGGAAGAGGAGGGAAACGTATTAAAAAATATCTGGAAAGATTTTTGAAAACTTCAAGAAAAGGAACACATGCAAAACTCAGCACGGTCACAAGCGTCGATCGATGAGACGGCGCATTATCGTGCAACAAACGCCAACTTTCATCTTTGCGATATTCGGGCCGAACACGTCGAATACGGCGCACCAAACGCTTCAAAACTTCAAGGTAGAATACCGCATTAACGTATCTACGATGATTTCGGCTGATTTTTGATGAATTCACGTGCATTTCCGGTGATCACGGATTTTGATTGGCCCACATGTTGATCGTCATTTATGTCCTCACGACACTTAAAATGCAAAAACTTCACTTCCAATCAATGAAATGCCATGAATTTAAAGATAGCAGACTCTAACGCACCAGTCGACATATAGATGGGCGCTAGATTCAAAAAGTCCTGTTTCCTTTGGAACGCTCCTTGTATACACTACACTTTTCAAAGCACAGCCGCCCCTCCTTAATGTGTTGTACCAAATTTGAGTTATATATCTTAATTCACGGCTTAGTTGGGGCACCTAATACATATTCAATTAATCTACGAACTTGTTCTTACTTTTTTGCCAAGGAATATGGAAATATAAGCCAACTTTTATAACAAAATACGAAATTACAAAGTTTTGTTTTAATTAATATTAATCGACCAACAGCACACAAGAGAGTCTAAAAGGTATATGTGAATTTGACATTAAAGCGTAAGACATTTGTTTTGACAGAAAAGTTCGATGTATGTATGCTTTTGTATGAGTACTTTCGGATCGAAGCGAAATGCAACAAGACGAAGAAAAATGTTGGGCTACTCTTATCTCTTTACGTGTTGCCAAGCAACAGCCTTCATTTGAGAGAGAAACACCGAAAGCAAAGCGCTCATTGTGGCATACCTGTTGCTTCATTAGCCGCGTTGTTAAAGTATGAATTGTCGAGTTGTATGTGTCCCATACTCTCCGATGAAAAATGTTGCGAAAGAAATAAATATAAGTAGTTAAGCGATCTGTATATATAATAGGCATTCATTCACCGTCGAACTGTCATCGTAACCGGTTGCTTTTCGCTCTTGTGCTTATTGAGTTTGTTAAAACGGTATAACGGTTTGTTCTGCGTTTATATTACGCTCGCTGCTTTGTTTGTGAATTAATTTTTTTATCGTTTTATATCTTTTCAATCACTTAATTTCTTAATTTGTTAAACTAAAATTGCGGTTTACTATGGCCCCTGGGCCAATCAAATTAAGGGATAATGGGTTTTCCCTATTATCTCCAATAATGAAAAAGAAAAGAAAAAAACCAAATCCGATCCCGTTAGACCAATTTCCAGAATTACCAGTCTCAAACACGGATGATCCAAAATTTTTGGTCATGTCATCGCTGGACGACAACAAGCCACTTAATTCGTTATCATGCTTCGCTACGTATAAAGGTATTCAAGCAATCAGTAAGGAAGTAAGTAAAGTTACTGAGCATTACGTGATAGCCAGCTCTTTGTAAATAACAACAAAACAGCTAGCAAATTTCTTTCTGCTAAAATTTTACCTGGCGGAGGTCATATCAATGTCAAGCTTCATAATACTTTGAATACGGTTGTTAAAGGCACCATATACGCCCCTTCCTGAATAACTTATCAGAAGAAGATATTGTTGATGTCTAAAGGAGCAGGTGTTTCTGCACTGTACATAAGTTTTCACGAATTGCTGAGCGGCTCCCATAATCCTACGGGTGTAGTTTTATTAACTTTTTGATAAATACAAACTTCCTGGAAAGAAATTGATGTTGCCTGGAGAAACCCCTCACTGTCCGGGTCCGTATTACCCTAATCCTATGCGTTGTAAGCAATGTCAATTAATTGGCCACACAGCAAAAAATACTCGCCGCAATTCACCTTCTGTGTCTCATGCAACCTCCCTTCCGATCATACCCCACCTACTGAATGTAAGAGAATAATGTGTGCAAATTGCTCGGGCGACCACCCGGCATCATCTAATACTTGCCCTAAATATCATCAATCCAAAGAAACATTAAAACAAAACTATTTTATAAATGTAGTATGCGCAGTTGTTACCAAGTATAAAATTCAATTTTCATACAACTTCTAATGCAAACTCTTTGGCCTCTATAGCTAAAATTTCTAACAATACTAATCAAATCAATAATGAAACAACACCTAATAACAAATCCAACAATCCTACCAAAACTAATCTAACAACAACTACAGACATCAATTCATCTTAAACAACTCTTCCAACCCATCCTACCTCCTCTTCTGCCACTTCTCCTTTCCCCTCTCTTTTTCCCCTTTATCCATCTCTGACTCTCCTCTCAATATCCTTTCCTCCTAAGTCCTATCACACCTCTCCCCACCTTCTCCCTGCTCAAAAAAGATCCCTCTTGTGACAATCTTACCCACTTTTCCTTCTTACAATGAAGACATTTAGTTTAAATAAAAATATCTCGTAGCTTTAACTTTTTTTCTTTTATAAGTTTACATATGATATGATTACACTTCTTCAATGGAACATTAACGGTTATGTTAATAATGGTATTAACTTTAGAGTTAATTATGGGATCGTACAATCCATCTATTATCCTGTTGAATGAAACTCACCTTATCTTATAATGTCTCAGCTTTTGACCTCTAGGGCTTATATGTGGGATATTTTATTAATCTCCCCACATAACACCACCAACAAGCAGGAGTTGCCATCCTAGTTAAAAAGAAATTCCAATTTCACGTATTACTTCCCATACCCCTTTCAATTCTTTTTCTTCTGTAGCTATTGGGATCCTCGCCCCCTATAAAATTTCAATCATCTGTGCTTATTCCCCTCCTGATCAATCATTTTCTACTAATGAATTTTTAAATCTTATTCCTTCCGGGTTCAAATCCTTTTATCTTGTGTGGTGACTTCAATGCTTGGAGTCCCTTTTGGGCTCTGCTTCTACTAACTTCTAAGGGACGTAGCATCCGAGGATGCCTTTACTAAGATCCAACTGCATTGTTTTAAATGATGCATTCCTACCCATTTTTCCACTCCACTCTTACCTTCACTAATATTGATCTCTTTCCATATGTTCCTGCGCCTCCCTCTCCTCAAAAATATCTTGGTGTTGTATTGATGATCTCCATGGCAGTGAGATCATTTTCCCATCCTTTCCAAAGATATCTACTTCTCGTCCCTCATTCATTTTTAAGCCCAGGATCTTCGGTTTCTAAAACTGATCTCGGCTGATTGGGATAGGGTTTGAAGAAGCCTGTTTTCGCATTCACGTTATTTCCCTTTCTTCCAATATAAATCAAGAGGCTTCTAGAATCCAAAAAATTATAATGTTCTGCTTCTAACTATTCTTTTCCCCTTTCTTCTTTCTAAACCAGTCAAGCTTGCTGTCTCTTTGGTGGAATAATGAGCTTCTCTGCACTAAGAAATTTGAAACAGAACGCATTGGCATCAATTTAAACGTTTATTGTTCTAGTGTAAACTTAATAGCTTAAGCAAAAAATCCAATGCACTTTTTTCGCCATAAAGCTAAGGCAGCTAAGGTTCATTGTTTCTAAGAATTTACGAATAATATCACTTCTTCTTCGGATTCTAGAAAATCTGGACCTGATATGAAAAAGACTGGGCTGGTTTATCACCTTCTTCTCCTATCACTTATTTTAAATACCCTCAAGCACTTCTACCATATCCCAAAAGATATAGCCTTTTGTGAGTTTGCCAACGCACTTTCCAATATTTCTTTGGACTCCAATTTCTTCTGATTTTTTCCTCTAGTAAACTTTTCTTCTCTTTGCTCTCTCCTTTTACCTTCCTCCTCCTTCCACCTTATCTCAATCAGCTGGAATACTTAGGATGCCGATATATCTGAACTTGATTTTAATTCTAGCCTCTCGTCAGTCAAGGGCAAACTCCTTGCATTGATAAAATCTCTACCTTATCTATCAAGCACCTTCTCCATTCTCCTTATATCCTGTCTACGTCAAACTTACAATAGTATTTTTCTAGTGGCACCCACTTGTCCCCTGGAAGACTAGCGCTGATTGTTCCTATTTTAAAACCTGGCAAACCTCCTGGTGTGGTCAGCAGTTATCGTCCCATTTCCCTTCTTGCCTTGCCTTGGTAAATTGATTGAAAAGATTATTAAGCTACTAATCTGCCTGGTATGCCTGCTAATCTAATAATCTCTATTTCGTGCACCAAACTGTGTTCTAAGAGGGGCAGGGTACGCTGGATGCTCTCCTGCACCTTGATCACTTTATCTCTGCTACTCTGTCCCACAAAACTCATGTTTCTATTCTTTCTTTAGATTTCCTAAAAGCATTTGACAGGATTGGGATTCATGTAGTGTTAAGACAGCTTAGTAGGTGGAGAGTGGGTTCTCGTATTTTTAACTTTGTCAAATCTTTCCTATCCAACCGTAAATTAAGTGTTATCATATCCAATGTTTCATCCTCTGTTCCATACCATTAGATAATGGTACTTCACAAGGGTCACCTCGCCTCGCATTTACTATTGCATTTGGATGAAATCAGCAACCATTCTCATCAGATTTTGTTACTCATCCGGCATCAGATTTATGCTGATGATTTTAATTCTTATTCTCAAAACTTCAAATTTGACTTCAGTAACATACCATTTTCTGAAATTTTATTGTGTCTTTCTCGTTGGTCCTCTACTTCTCTGTAAGGCAACATCAATATCTTTTCCAAATCGAAACTTTTCATATTTGTAAAAACATCAATGTACTATCCCAACGCTCACATTTGATAATACAAACATTTTGTGTACAGATAGTATTAAGTTCCTTGGTATTGTATTAGACTCTAAGTATACATTTAAGAAACATTGTCAGTATATAAGAAAAAGACTTTTTGTTAATTTAAATATTATTAAATAGCTCTCATGTAAGCGCTCACTCATCGGCTCGGCTTTACTGGTCAACGTCACTAAAGCCCTCATCTCATCTGTAATTAATTATGGCTTAGAAATTTATGGACATCATTCTAAGAATCATCTAAAGATGCTTGCTGCGCCCTATCATTCTTCAGTTCGTTGTTCTCTTCGAGTGTTTCCAACATCGCCAATTAAAAACATACTGACGGAAGCTGGCCTACCTTCTCTAAAAGATGCAGTGGAAGATAGCTTAAATAAGCTTTATTCAAAACTCATACTCAGCACGAACTTTACTATAAAAAAGGACTTTCAATCATCACTTTGCAGAAAGAGGTCTCCTAAAATACTGTCTTCTATTTTTAAAAGTGCTTTGTTTGCTAAAACTAATGAGTTGCCGCTTAAAATATTGCTGCCTTTGCAGTAAATATATTCCACCGTGGAAAGTAAAGGAATCTTCTTTCATTAGTGATCTTTACTTTTCTTCGCAAATCCATCACTCCCAGCACTGTGTATAAATCTCGATTTTTGGAATTATCTGCGCACTTCAAATCTTTTGGTTGGCAGTTTATATATACTGATGGCTCCAAATCGTCTGCATACATCTTTTGCTGTAGCTGATGATAACCAACAAAGAATAACATCATGGTTTATTATTTCGATTTTGTTCAATTTTACCGCTGAAGTTGGCTGGTATTCTCAAAGCTGTCCAGTATGCCCAACACAAAACCTTGGTAAATTCATCATCTGTACAGATAGCCTTATCGTGTTTTCAAGCTTTAAAAACCGCAGTAACTACAATGACGTCATTATTGGCATTAGATCGTTGTTGTTTTCGTTAGCACATAGACTAAAAATAATGTGGATACCCGGTCACTCTGGAATCATTGGAAATACTTTTGCGGACTCGGTGGCTAAGGAGGTGTGCATCACTCCAACAACTACATCTGCCTTGTTTGTTAAGAGTGATATAAAACGGCTTATTATTCAACAAAGATCCACTAAATTGGCGCTTTTGATTGATGAATTACAGACACCACTACTCTCTAGAATAAATTCAAATCGTATCAAACTATCCTTTTCCGTCATCGCTTTCATCTAATTATATCATTCCATATATCAGACTTCGCATTGGCCACTCCATTATCACACACGCTCACATACTAAATGGCACTCAGATCAACCAATGCCCATTTTGTGATTCAGATTTAAATCTATTGCATCTTCTGCAACATTGTCCAGCACTTCAAACTCATAGACTGTCAAACTTCAATAATACTGATCCAATAATTTTATTGATGGATCCCTCAAGCAACAACATTTCGAAAATCTACAACTTTTTGAAAGACAGCGACCTTCTTCGACGCATATAACATAACCAGTCGGCCGATAGCCCATGATGCTAGTGCTGCGTATTTTCTAAGTTTGTATAATAATTGTATTATTATGTAAGCTTTTATAAAATAAAAATAAAATAAAAATAAAAATAAAAAAAAAAAAAAAAAAAATATATATAATAGGTGTGTTACTATTGCAAAAGAAATTCAAATCTATTTAATTTAGACGTTGTAGAATTTGTAAAGATATTTTATATAACACAGATTTGTGTTTTTTATTTTTTTGCAAATTTAAAATTTATGGTATTTCGATAGCACACAAATTCATCAAAATCTATAAATCTTAGCTTTTACATCTATTATATTGGTTCTGTAACTGTGTATTTCATTAAAATTTGGCATTTACTATTAGTTTAGGCTACAATGTGACATCGACTTTACTTTTTTCCGAACACTTCCTGCTTGAGAAATTGTTTGACAGCTTGACAAGTTGTTGTAGCAGGAATTTGAAAGATGTATACGATCCGAACGGCAGCTCGTTCTTTTATTTCCGCCATTGCTTGAGAAAGTTTGGAAATTATGGGTGAGTTGCAGAAATAGTTCATTTCATTCGTTTTGAAGCATTTCTTTGCTATATTTGCGAAAAGTTTATGAAATGTTTTAAACGGCGATGAAAAATATATAGCAGTAAGTAAAAGTTCCTCACAGAAGTTCGGAAAACTTCAAAAAATTCGTCGCAAATTAATCGGCGTCTAAGTGCAAGTAGTTTGCCGACATCTTAAGTTATTTTATCCAACGATATCACTAGAATCAGCGTATTAGAAAACAGATTTCTAAATAAAAGTATGCTTGGTTTTTCTGTTTGAATTGTTAAAACTAATATAAAAGTCATATCTCTGAAATAGTAAATGCCTTCGGAAATCTAACCTCAATATAGTTCAGTGTACAAAAATAAAATTAGTTTCTATTTTTTTTATTTTGCTGCTTGATCAAAAATGTACTCATGATTTGTTTTCTTTTTTATTATTTTGTAGGCAAGCCAAGAGGTCTCCGCACTGCTAGGAAGCATGTGAATCACCGCCGTGATCAGCGTTGGGCTGATAAAGACTACAAAAAAGCTCATTTGGGAACCAGATGGAAGGCCAATCCTTTTGGAGGAGCATCACATGCCAAGGGCATTGTACTCGAAAAAGTGTATGTATATTTAGTACTTGATTTGGAAAATGTGTTAATATGTAACAGTGTAATGTGTGTCAGAACCGTCTTTGGCTAATGATTATGCGGCACGCAGTATATTTTTGTGTTATGTGTACTTAACAATCATATCACAGGATTATACTGTGAGCAGCGTATCACTTTACGCAAATTTTTTATTATTATTAGTAATACATTCGACTACAAATATAGTATTATTTTTAAATAGATGAATATTTAATTGCAGTGGCGTTGAAGCTAAACAGCCTAATTCTGCTATTCGCAAGTGCGTGAGAGTGCAACTGATCAAGAACGGCAAAAAAATTACCGCTTTCGTGCCCCGTGACGGTAGCTTGAATTACATTGAAGAAAACGACGAAGTCCTGGTTGCCGGTTTCGGTCGTAAAGGTCACGCCGTCGGTGATATTCCCGGTGTGCGTTTCAAGGTGGTGAAAGTTGCAAACGTTTCCTTGCTTGCATTGTACAAGGAGAAGAAGGAACGTCCAAGATCGTAAATCTTCTACTTAATGGATAAAATACATTCGTTTAGTTTCTACAGTAAAGAAAAAATATAAAACTCATAAAAAATTAACTTCTCTTTATTTCTCATACTCTATTAATTATTTTGTAAGGACTCCTACTTATATTACTAAATATGAAGACAATACTATTTTCTAAAGGTGATTTGATAGCATATTACTAATGTCTCGAAAGTTTTCAATTGTGAATTAGGAGTACGTTAATCCAGTAATTTTTTTTACCATGTTTAAGATGGTCGCGGAAAGTAATTCCAAAGGGACTACTTATTACTTACAAATAGGTTTAAATTGCAGCACTTGACGGATAATATGTGGTAACGTATGACCGGCTGTTGTGTTTTCGGGCATTTGGAGGAAAAGTAGTTGGAATTCGACTGGGACAAAAAGCATTCAGGAGATTGTCCGTTCGTATTATGTGGCTAATGATATATTCATATTTAATCCATTGTCCGAATTCGGCGTAAATTAGTTATTGTATATTGTGTTATGTTTTTCAACGGTGGTTTTTTGATCGAGGTTATCGCAATGTTTGGCGTTAACCTTCTTGGACATGGTGCTTCGTTTAGGAATTTCCACACAAGACTTTGTTTTTGATCGTTCAGTTTGTGACAGCTATATGATATAGCAGTCCGATGTAAAAAATATCTTGAAATAGTTTTTCATACAAGAACTTAATTGATTGTTCTTTGTATGCTATGATCCAATATCGGCGAGTCCGAAAAATTAGCCTTCTTAAGAATAAAAGGACTTGTCACGTTCTAATTTTAATTAAATGTATTAGTGCAAGGATTTAAATCAACCGCTTCTTGAAAAGCAAATATGAGATATTTAAAGTATATCTAATATGAACACGTGAAGGTAACATCGTTGAAGTCTGCAAAAATCATACCGATTCAAATGAAATATAAGATTAAGGACCCTATTACGGTTTTCAACCCAAAACATTTTGGTTGGAGTTTTAAAATTCGGAATTATGGTTTTCAACTCAACCCGTCACCAAAATTTCAGTTTAACTTAACGTTTTTGGTATTATAGTTTTGAACTCTGTGTCAGTGGGGTAGACTAGGAATTAACCATTTTTGACTGCTAACAAGCTGTTGTAGCTTAATAAAGAGTCGATACAATCTACTACTCCTAGGAATAGACTTCAAAATTAAAATTTTGAACCATATTGGTCTTTTTCAGTCACTGGTTTTTTGTGGTAACATCATTCCCCCAGCAAGGAAATAAAGAGTGAATGACAACTCAACTAATTTGTAAAAAAACAAAAAGGATTCCTCATATAAACGGGGATAACTTATGAATCTGCAATAAACAAAAGTTAAAAGCCTTTAAATTGTCAACACAACTTTGGCTTACTTGGTGTTAGGAAGTTCGAATTGATTTCTGTCAAATGGCTTTTTCTAATGCGCAGCACATCAGTTTTGATCCAAACATTTTTGTCATCGTAATATAAATCAACTCATGTCCATTTTAATAATTATTCACCTTTTTGTGAACAATAACCAAATTACATTGATTTTGATTTTTCGTTTAAATATTTTCAGCTGTTTAATTATCTGTCAAATTTTCATTTTCTATATTGGCAATACCAATTAAACTTCGCTGAAAATAGTTGAAAATCGTAATACCACAAAATAGTAGGATTGGTCTGAAATTGAATTGCTCTACTCTCAATTCTACCGAGTATAATTAAAATAAAGTGGCTGTCTTCTAAATTAATTAAATCCGTTTTTATGTTGAGCGTTTTATATTGAGGAATATAATGGGTGCTGTATATGATATTTTAAATACTATTTCTAATGGCTAATATTTATGAGTAACGCATGTTTCCGTAATTTCCTCCGGTTGGGCGTCGCATACGTCGGGCTCTTTGTGAACGCTGATTGGGAAAACCACGAAGTGGACTACCAGGCTGCTCTTGTCCACGGTGATTTGGCGAAACATTCCTCGAATGGCCAGCACTATCTGTAAATAAGAAAATACATTTTATGTGAACATATTTACTTCACATATATCGTTTATTTATACCTTGCCAAATTATAGGTGTAGGTCTACCTCCTCGCTGAAACCCACGAGAAGGTCTTCTTACATTTGTCGTCCCTTTGATGGCTTTCGAACGTGTGGTGATTGAAGGTGAAGTGGAGGCTTCGGCTTCACGTCCTTCTTCCTAAACACGAAAAATTCGAAAACGTAATTTTAATTACGTTTTTACATTTTATTTGAAAATACATACTTCTACTTCCTCTACAGCTTGTTTTTCACCCTCTGAGGAAACACCATCTGCGCCTTCATTATCTTCAGACGTTGCTTCGACCTGATTTTGCTGGATATCTTGTATTTCAGACTGGGTAGCACCGCTGCTATGGTGACCTAAAAAATGTCATTGAAGTTTAGATTAAATGTTTGAGCTGTTCTCTTTTAAACTCACTTTCACTATCTGCATTTTCAGGAACTTCACCAGTAGCAGCTTCTTCCGCAAACTCTTCTTCCACTGCTTCCATATCTTCTTCTGTGGCAAGAGCGGCTTCACCCGACCCACCACTTTTTGAAGCGTCTGGCCCATTCTCGTCGTTGTGTTCTCCAACAAGTTCTTCACTCTCTACTACATTTTCTTCGGTCGCCTCGTTAGTAGCAGCAATATTTTCATGTTGATCGGAATGGACAGCAGTTTCACCAGCACCAAATTTTGAACCTTGTGGTGAGCTTACAATCTCAGCACCGCTATTAAAAACAATATATATTTTATTGCTCTGTTTATATTAGTTGATAAAATAATAAACCCTACCTATCTGAAGGTCGACTTCCACTGGGGTCCTGTTCAGTGTTATCATTTATGTTTCCACTAATTCCCTGTTGTGGTAACATTATTGTCGCTTTCTGTGGGCGAGTTTGCTTCCATTGTGGGCCAGTTGGAAGAGCGGCATTGGTGTTGGTTTCATAGCTACCGCTGCTGATAGTTTGGCTCTGCTGATGGCTGTCCATCTCATGACTGTGTGCTATTGCAGCCGCTGCTGCTTGACTTGTACTAGCTCCAATGTTATAATGAGCATCTGGCTGGTTGTCAGTGCCTGAAGTGCACTGTGCTTGGTTCTCAGTACCCTCATCCACATCTACTTCATTGTTATCTATTTCGGCATCAGCGTGTATATTACTTTCATTGACTTCTGGAATTTCGTTCTCATCCATGTCTTGATCTTGTTCATACGAGTCTTCATACCCTTCGTGCTCGGCATCCCCGTCGGTTGGTCCATCATCAGCATCAATCATACCGTCGTCTTCCTCCTCTGAGTCGACAACAACAATGTCATCCTCTTGATCACGCTGCGATGAAGTAGGAACCTGATACTCAACATCAATTCCCGACTCTGTTACACCCAAAGTAGCGGGCTCAGATCCACGCAAACGTTTTGGATGTTTGGCGGATTTATCAGCACTACAATCTTCAACATTTGTAGATGAGTCACCTTCTGGCTCGCGAGATCTCTTATGACCGCCTGATGTACCAGCTTGTGTAGTGGTAACGCTGCTGCTCGAAGGTGCATGACGGCTGTGACTACTAACGGCAATATGTGAGCTCGAACTGGTAGTTCCCGATGTACTCGGTTGTTGATTACTAGGATCTTGCTGAAGTTGCAAATTTGGAGATGGTACATTTTGAGAGGACCCCTCAACACGTGGCGAAACTAGGGCCACAACCTGTTGCTGGCCTCCACCTACAAGCAATTGTGATTCGTTTTGTTGAGGCTGTTGAATGCTTTCTGCTTCTTGTGAACTTTCTGCTGCAGATGTGGAACCCATTGGTGGAATAGCAGCAACCGCAACCGAAGCCGATGTGCTCGTGGATGGCATATAATCGGTGTGCGATGAAGTTGGCGACGATGACATTGACTCTATTGAACTGCTACCAGTAGTATGCACTTGCTGTTGTGGGGGAACCAATGCCGTGTTACTGCTGCCAGTCGAAGCGTTCGTAGTACTAGACGATGAAGTTGACGTCGACGTCGATGATCCACCGGCTGCAGGCTGTTGGCTAGTAGGTAGAATGGCTGCTGTTCGGCTATTCTGCACCGATATTGGTCGAATGCTAGCCAATGGGGTTTCACTCCCGCGCCATGGTGTTACTGTTGCCGATTGCTGTACGGTTGTGGACCCAGACATAGGCTTAACGTTCGCTGTACGTAGAGAAGATTCTGAAATACAACCTTTATCGGTTATGGCCACCGAACTCGTGGACGGCTTAGCTGATTGTTGTAAACCAAGTTGTCGGTTTAGTTGATTAATGCGCATCAGCAAAGATTCATTTTCTCTGGTCAGACGAGCAATTGCCTCTTTATTCTGATTATTTTGTTCAAGTAATTCTTTCTCCAGCCTTGCTAAAGTCTCTTCATATTGAGTTTTTATATTATTAATAGTAGAATCTGTGTTTTCAGAACTTTGTAAAACATTCTGTAATTTGCTCTTAGTAGTGTTTAATTCCTGACTGATAGCATTCTTGGATTCAGTTAAACTCACAATACGTGCCTTCGCCTCTCGCAAAAGAGTTTTGGTGCGATCATCAATTTCTACTGCTGTCTTTAAATCATCGTAGTCCTTGCGTAGCTTATCGCTTTCTTCTTGCATTGTACGAATGACACCATTAAGATTTTCAATTGTAGTACGCTGCTGTTCTATTTCATTACTTACGGCTGTTGCAGTGGCTGCAGAACCATCAGCTCCACTGTTGCCGCCCAGATCCATGTTATCTTGCGTCGTTGCGGAACCATCTGATGTGGCGGCCGCGGTTTTATTGGATAACTCTAAATAGGAGTCCTTATAGCGTTTAGCTATTTTGCGAATCTGGAATTCTTTGTTCTTAGAATCTTGCAATTGAGCTTCTTTAGATTCCATTTCTTCAGTAAGCTTTTGTAGGGATTCTTCTTTTTGCAACAATTTATTGCGCAATTCCATAATCTCTTGCAACATGCGCATGTTATTTTGACGTACACCGGTGTAGTCGTCAGTAACTTTCTTCTTTTCTTCATTCAGAGTTTGAATTTGCTTTTCAAGCGATGCTATATCGGTTTCACGTTGAAGCTTCTCTGCTTTGTTGGCGTTTAGCTCATCGGTAGTTTGTTTCAGCAAGTCCTTTTCATGGGTCAACATTTTAGCCAAATTTTCCCGTTCCGTTTGTAGGCGCTTAAATTCCTCAGGATTTTTATTGCTCTTTTCAACCAAAACGTTGGCACGTTGCCGCCACTTAATAGCTTCTGTGCGTAGAGAAGTATTTTCTGAAGTGAGTTCCTCAATCTTTGTGGAGAGTTCTCGATTTTGGTTTTGTAAAGGTAACAAATCATTTTCAATAGTGTTAATGTGATCGTTGAGCTCTTTTACACGTGCAGCAAGAGAGTTACGTTCTTCACGCAATATTCTATTACTATCAGTTATGGCATTTAGGTTTTCTATCTTACGAAGGATTTCTTCGTGTTTCGTGGCTGAAACCACTAAGGTCTCAGATTTAGCTCGCTCCTGGTTAAAGCTTCCCTTTAATTCATCCATTTTTTTCTGTAAAATCATATTCTCCGACTGCAATCGCGCATTTTCGGCTTTCAATATGTCCAATTTTGCGTCGATAAGGTCCTTTTCTTTTCGTAAATATTTTATGATTTGTAATAATTGGTCATTATTCTTGGAGTCATCTTCTAATTTGGAACGATTTAAATCTGAGCAGGAAGTATCCATATTTGATTCATTCAATGAATTCGTAGACAAGTTTGGCGCTTGTGATTGGCTGAGTATGTTTAGTTTCATTGTTAATGCTTCAATTTGATCGTGCAAGCTGGAATTAAGTCCATTCAGATCCACTATTCGCTTATCCATTTCATCTCTTTCATTTTGGAGTAAACGTAACGACTCATCATGTGAACCTTTAAGTTCTTCGTACATTTTTTTGGCACAATCTCGTTCTATGATCAATTCATTTATTTGATCTTGTACCTTAGTCATTTCAGCCTTAACTTTTGTAAGCTCTTGTATGTCGGCTGAATGCAACATCATTTCATTGGCATATTTTCCTTGTACTGAGTTTAGTGCTTCTGACAAGGAAGTATTTTCTGTTCTCAATGTGCGAAGATTTCGGTTACACTCACTTAACTTCTGTAGAGTATCTTTCAGTTCTTCTTTAGACCTTTTCAGTTGATCGCATTGATTGGAGTTTGGTACTTCTGTTACAGATGCGAGTTGCACCTCAGCTTCCAATTCGCTAATGCGAGATTTTAGATTCAACTCGGCTAATTTCAACTCATTCAGTTGAGACTCAGCTTTAGTGGTGTATGCGGTATGCACTTCATGAAGATTTTTAATTTCGGCCTCAGCACTTTGGGACATTTTAAAATATTGATCCCCATGTTCTTTAGCCTTTGCCAATTCACTTTGCAAAGAATTTATTTCAATTTTAGCTTCCTCTAGTTTAACTTCAAATTCGCGAGCTTTTTTGTTCGCCAAGGCAATGGGATTGTCATTTTTGGAGGGAGTTAGGCTTTCCTGTAATTTCTTGCTAAGCTCATCGATTTGATTTGTTTTTGCTCCGAGCTCTTCCCGAACTAAATGTAACTCATTTCGTAGTTTTTCAGATTGAGATATTTCTTCTTCCATATGCTTCTTTGCCGATTCAGCTTGTCGCTTAAGATCACTTGTGGTTTCTCGGAAGCGATCCTCCTCCTCTTGGAATCGACGACGCTGGGCGGACAATTCGCGCACTGTTTCGTCCAACCTTTGTTCCAAACGTGCTCGTCCTTCCATTTCGGAACGTTCTAAATTAGATTTGATCAGCTCCAAGTTGTTCAAAAGTAAATTTTGATTTTGCTGTTCCCGATGATAACCTTCCTTTTCAGCTTGCAGCCGATTTACAGTGTCTTTAAGTATGCGATTTTCACTTCGTAAATGGGATGCTTCGCTCTGAGCAGAGGAGAGTCCATGCTGAGACTTCATGACTTCGTCTTTTAGGAAATGTACAGTTTGCTCATGTTTTATAATGGTATTCTCATAGTTTTTGCTACGATCTTCCAGAGCTGTAATTTGTTGCTTATAGGTAGATATGTTCTTCTGTTGTAGTTTTATTTGCTCTTTGCTATACTCTAGAGAAGACATAAGTTTACAATTTGTTGAAGTTAGTTCCCTAACTTCAGTGCGCATTGAATCAAATTGTTCATTCATAATACGTTCGTTATTTTTTTTCTCCTTTGTATAATATTCATACTGTTCCTTAAGTGTTTTATGCTGTTCCTTAACTTCTTGTAACTGCTGCTCCAAGTCTCTTATGCGACGTTCTGCATTTGAATCTATAGATTTTCTATTCTTACTTTGGATCGAAGTATTAGTTGTATTTTTATTTTCAGTTTCATTTAGGTCGACCATTTCAGCGTCATCAGCAGTACTGAGTTCTAACTGTGAACCGGACTTCTGAACATTTTTTTGAAGATCGAAATACATTTTCTTGTAACGTTCACATTTTGAAACCAATGTTGCCACTGTATTATTTTGTTGATTCAATGTTTCTTGCATTGATTGGAATTTCTTGGCGTAGTTTTCAATTTTCTCTTGATATGCTGCAGCATCCATTTGTTGTTTCAATGTTTCGGCATCCTCCAATTTGGTGCTTAGATCGCGAACCAAGAGCAATAGTTTTTGATTGTTCTCTTGCAATTCGACAATACTATTGAATGTGACCAATTTTTTTGATATAACATCATCGGTGGTTGAAAGATTTCCACTTTGATTGGGGCCGTTGTCTGAAATTAGTCCGATTCGTAACTGCTCAACTTCCTTAAGTAAATAACACACTTGACGACTAAGATCATTCTGTGAATTCTTTAATTTTTTATTTTCTCTTTCTAAGTGATTGATTTTGGAATGTGCGTTGTCCATAAGATCCTCCATATCTGCTTTCTTACTTAGTAATTCATCACGCTGGTGAGCTAAAATATTATTGGTTTCAATTAATTTTTCGTACTCGAGTTCTTGTTTTTTAATTACAGGAGCATTTTCGCTTAATTCTTGCAAAATTGTTTTTAGTTGAAGGTTTAGTCGGGCATTTTCTCGTTTTTGCAGTTCAAGTTCTTCCGAACTCTTGACATAAAGTGAATATAATTCCGTCAACGACATATCAGTTCTTATCAATTTGCTGGCAATTGCCGCAGATGGAGCAATTTTAGATATAGCACTCTCTGTAGTTTCATTTTGCAGCTCTTTTAACAAATCGTTTGCGTGTTGAAGCTCGGATTTTTGAGACTCAATGATTTTGTCGCGTTCTTCTAATTCTTGATCATGTTGTAGGACAGTAGCTTTGAGTTTTGTCTCAATTTCTCCATATTGTTCACTGGCTTCAGCCAGCATGCGCTTTAGGTCAGTTATGGCCGCACTTAGTTCATTACGCTCAATGTCTGTGTCTTCGCAATTACTTTTGTATAGTTCAGCCAATTTCGTTTTTGCCTCAAGCTCTTTTTTATAGAAATCCATCATTTTGTTCGCTTCTTCATTTTGTGTTAATATTTTAGTTGACAAATCTTGAACATTTTGATTTAGCCTATCATTTGTTTCTTTGTATTGCGCACACTGATTCTGTGCTATTTTCAGTTCCTCAGTTTTGTCAGCAAGCTTGGCCTCAAGATGCATACCCTGCACTGTATTATCTCGTCTAATACTCTGAAGCTCAGATATATTGCGATTCAAATCGTCTGTGAGAGTTCGAATCTGATTATGAAGCATTGCACGTTCTTGTTCCATTCGTCGTTCTTTAAAATCGAGCGCCACTTTCTGGCTTTCTATTTCGTCTACTCTAGCAATAGCTTCGCATTTTGAAGATATAGCATTTTTAAGTTGTTGTTGATAGGAATGAATTTCTTCCTGTAGCCTATCTAGCTCACTCTTTTGACGCTCAATTAACTTCAACAAAGAATCCCGTTCTTCCGCTACAGAATTTCTTTCAGCACGTAGCGCTGCCAATTCTCTTTCGTGATTACTGCACTTCTCAAGAAGATGAACGCGATCCGCTGAAACACTGTCCAGTTGAGTACGAAGTTCTGCAACATTTTTATCTTGACTCTCTAATTTCACCTCATAATCCTGAATTTGAGCTTGTAACTCCTCAGATTTTTGTTCATAATCATCTAATTTTAAAATGTCAAAAACACCATATTATAATATTATACTTATATATATATACATGTATATACTAATTATGTATGTATATACAGCGTCGAAATAATTGCAATTTGCAAAATGCAAGAGACGCCATTTGTTTGAGGTTAGATTATTTGCTATCTAAAGAATTTGTTCCAAAACAATATTATTGTTAAATTATACACGAGAACATATTTACTTACGAAGGCGATTTGCCGCTGCTTTATTTTTACAGAATTCATCAACAAATCCGTCTAGCCATGTCTTTAATTTATCTTGCACCACAAGCGGTGTTTTCTCCAGTTCCTCACCAGACAAGATGTTTGATATCAAAAGTGGACCCGACAGATCCATTTTAAATTATTTTAATATTACACACACGCAACTGAAACTATTCAATATATTATTATAAAATCCGACAACCTAATTCCTTCAGACGCGAAAAATTTTCCTTATATACAGCGGCAAGCTCTAACCCGGTTGTACGCAAAATATTAACCAAATGCAATTCACAATAGATTAACGAGGTTACCACATTAATTCTTTTAGGTACAGAACTATTTTGAGGATAGGTGATGTACTGACTAGACGCAGAGCTGATGCCAAATAGTTCACAAACAGACGAACAAATTCTCATCAAAACGAATAAATATCTGCAGATATGAAAAGGCTTGCTTATTTTTTTTTGGTTTTTGAATATACTCTAAATTAGTTTATAACGAGATGGGTTTCTAAACACATCGCTCTCATTCCATTAAATTATATATTTCATGCAAAGCTTTCAAGAATTTTAAGTGTTTTCCTTGACGACGGCATCTTGACTGTATAGGGGGACTCTCTTGCTCTTTCCAGATTGCTCGAGGACACAAAATGCAAAAATCTTATACCGAAAGATGCAATGTCAAGAGAGCACCCATTGAAGAATCTAGTGACATATGAACGGCTAATTCGCTCAATTTATTGAGAATAGCTAATGTGCATAACTATTATGAATTGCCGCACATTCTGTATTCATGCTTAACAACCTTGCACGGTGCACGCATTGCAGAATTTTCCACTTGGTGCAAAAAAAAAATTGTTCGCAATGGCTGTGAAATATGTCAGACCAAAACCCAGGTTTATTTTCGTGCAATGACTCGTAAAAACATAAATGCAACACTGTTTTAGCTGTCATTTTACATAAAGACATATTACGCCGTTAAATTGTTGAGGAAGGTAAGCTTTAAATAGATTTTATAATTTCTACTTAAGTTTTTTGTTAAAGGGTAGGTTCCAGCTCTCAAGAAATGTAAAAACTTCATATAAAAAAACGCATAAGAAATGGTCAAGAAAATTTATTGCGGTAAATTTTCTTGTGCTGGTATAAATTATTTCAATAAAATATGAATATGGCAACGCAGGTTTTTCGAAGAAACATAAAATCGACAATTGTTTCTTCAAAGAAATTCAAAGTAATCGTTGAATTCATCCTAATTAAATTAAAATCATTATTATGAAGTATAGTCCATGTTGAAATGTTGTATAAAACTTACCAATCATCAACAACATTCCTTATTAAATTGCAATGAAAATGTTTATGTTACTACACACATACATACATATTACACACAAAGTTTACTTTCTTTGTTTATTCTCTCTTGCTCTTCTTATGTCGATCATTCACAATGCGAAGCCTGCTGTCAAAATTACTTGACTACAGCTCAATTTTTTTTCTTGAGCATTTACTTGAGAGCTGGAACCTAAAATATAACTCAAAATATCATTGCTATCAAATTTATTATTTCAATTGTTAATGTTACGATTATCATAGTCCGAAAATATAAAATCTTTTTTTAAAGATATACATTTGTAGAAAAAAGTATATTTCTCCTTTTTTTATTTTCCATATAAATTTTAAACAGTTCAAGAGCTCGAAACATGCGGTACATCAGCTCGAGCCTACCTACTCGACGCCTTTTCGCAAATGATTATGTTATGATAAAAAATGCCCACATACAGATTTGGCAATGGCAAGGCAATTGCAAAGATTTGACAGTTAGTATGCCATAAATTTTTGCCTGTTGAGATGTCCCCTAAAAGCAAGTTCTTATCATAATAATTTACTCATATATGTAGTTGCCCAATATTTTACTTGGCTTCGGGTTTAAAATCTTTTAAAATAAAAAATCAGGTCAAACATACGAAAGAAAATTACGTGAAACGTCAATCGTATATGGTGATTGGCATTATGACATACGATAGGAAACGGATCGAAATGTATTTTCAATTCACAATACTTCTTAAATTCCACATTGCTTTGGATCGTATGTTTAGATCACAATAGATGTGGAACTGTCAAACCTGTTGCGAAATTTTCAATAAACTAACAAAAGTTAATTGAAGAAGTCGGACGATAGGGAGTCGCCTTGTCTGATTTATTTTGATATTTAATTAGCTTTTGTTCTTCTTCTTAATTGGCGTAGACACCGCTAACGAGATTATAGCCGAGTTAACAACAGCGTGTCAGTCGTTTCTTCTTTTCGCTACGTGGCGCCAATTGGATATTCCAAGCGTAGCCAGGTCCTTCTCCACTTGGTCTTTCCAACGGAGTGGAGATCTTCCTCTTCCTCTGCTTTCCCCGGCGGGTACTGCCTTGAATACTTTCAGAGCTGGAGTGTTTTCATCCATTCGGACAACATGACCTAGCCAGCGTAGCCACTGTCTTTTAATTCGCTGAACTATGTATGTCAATGTCGTCATATATCTCATACAGCTCATCGTTCCATCGAATGCAAGGTTCGCCGTGGCCAACGCGCAAGGACCGTAAATCTTTCGCAGAACTTTTCTCTCAAAAACTCGCAACGTCAACTCATCAGTTGTTGTCATCGTCCAAGCCTCTGCACCATACAGCAGGACGGGAATTATGAGTGACTTATAGAGTTTGGTTTTTGTTCATCGAGAGAGGACTTTACTTCTCAATTGCCTACTCAGTCGGCAGTAGCAGCTGTTGGCAAGAGTTATTCTGCGTTGGATTTCCAGGCTGACATTGTTGGTGGTGTTTACAAAGGTTCTCAAAAATACGAAACTATCTACAACTTCAAAGTTATGACCGTGAGTGCCAAGTCGCGAGTGCGACCACTGTTGGTTTGATGACAGGAGATATTTCGTCTTGCCCTCGTTCACTGCCAAACCCATTTGCTTTGCTTTCTTGTCCAGTCTGGAGAAATCAGAACTAACGGCGCGGGTGTTGAGGCCGATGGTATCAATATCATCGGCATTCGCCAGCAGCTGTACACTCTTATAAAAGATTGTACCTGTTCGATTAAGTTCTGCAGCTCGAATTATTTTCTCCAGTCGCACGATAGGGAGTCGCCTTGTTTGAAACCTCGTTTGGTATCGAACGGCTCGGAGAGGTCCTTCCCGATCCTGACGGAGCTTTTGGTGTTGCTCAACGTCAGTTTACATAGCCGTATTAGTTTTGCGGGGATACCACGTTCCTTATGCATTTTAGCCGAAACAGCCAAAAACGCTACTCTCTTCAATGTCGCCATTGCCCCCCTGAACAATGTCGCCATTGCTCAATATGCATATATAGTTTTGTACACATCTATGTTTTCAGTAACAATTTTTTATAATATAAAATATCAAAACTGAAAACAAACTATTAAAAAATAGTTTATATATTTATAAATAATAGCATTCGACTCTGATTTTGAGTTATTTGAAGAAAATTTCAAACATATTGAAACATATTGAACAGATTGAATTATAAAAGTTGATAATTACTACAGTATATCGATATTGGCAACCATGGGTTGTGAGAGAGCAATCAGCTGTCACGTTTCTACGGCAAAAATCCAAATGCCGTGAATTCTCACGGCATCCTACGTCAAAGAGAGAAGGCAGTAGCGTTTTTCGCTGTTCACTTACATTGCGCGTCCATAGGATAGGTCGTATCAGCTGACACGGGCCACGGGTCTACGTTTTTGGCTGTTTGCGCTATTAAGAACAAGCAGTTTGGGCGAATTCGAAAATTCTATTCTATCGTAATTTTCGATGCTCAAAGGCGCGCAATATTTATGGATGTAACACAACATTTTATACTCTCCTATTTCAAACGTAGAAATTGATTTCAGATGTTGACAAAATTTGTATTGAACAAGAATTTTCATATTATGGGTTTCATCTACTCGGCTTGAATATCCACTAAACCGCCAGCAACAAATCACATTATAATTTAGTACGTTCAGAACATGAGACCAATGTATATATGTATGTACATAGTTACATATGTACGTATACTTGACGCCATAAGTATACTCTGCTTTATGAAATAAATGTTTAATGCTTTAAATCTTAAGAATCATTGCTTAAATAACAGAAATTGTATAGTCTTGCAAAATGTTGCTACAGAGTATAATAGTTTTGTTCACCTAACGGTTGGGCACAATTCCGATTTCTTTGGCGACGCGATCTGAAGTTACCGTGGGAAAGAGGAAGTCCTCCTAATTAAGAAATACATATAGTATAGTATACATATATACAGGATTATGTGTATATAAAAATTCCCAAAATTCGAACATTTCAACAAGCGATTTTACTACATTTAACACACTTTATGCACATTTTTCCCTTCAAATTCATTTAATTAAATTGTAAGTATTTTACACTCGTAGTAAAAATCATTTATGTACTAACAATTATGAGGAGCGCTGCCATACATACATATAATAATACAAATATGAGCAATTCGCTGAAATTTCTCTTTTTCGCTATAATTCGTCTTTCTTTATTTAGCAATTAGTTCTAATAAAAACAAGTGTCTATAAATTATATTTCAAATTAAAATGAGTATAACGAATCTTATCTTAAACATGCATATGGATATTTTCTTATTTAAATATAACAAACAACTACATAAGTAGTATTATATAATAATATTACGTTATAAAATACTTAGGGTTTTAAAGGAGTACTACTCGAAAGTACTTCTGTCACCCTGGGTATTGGCTCGAAGAAAGTTATTTTTTTAAAGCGTGGCCGAAGGCCTTCTACGCAGAAAGAAGTACTATGCGAAAGAAGTACTACGCGACCCCGATATGATATAAATTTTATATTATGATACTATTATCATAGAGTTTTACTTATTTGTGTTTATTAAATATAAATCACATATTATACATATACATACATATGTATGTATATGGGAAAAGTGTTCACAACACTTTATTTAAATATACAAAGTGAAAAATGTGAAAAAAATTAGTAAAACATTTTGAAATACTATGTTTTATTAATCGGGAATAAAAATATAAGTGTTAACAACATTATATTTGCATATTCCTCCTCTGGAGAAGCTCCACTATCCGTACATACCCCATTTATACCAAAATTCGTTAGTTTTTTTACCCGACCGCCAAAGTAATCGGAATAATGCCAACGGTTGTATGTAGCACCTAATAATAATTGATAAATGATGAGAGTAATGAGACGAGTTGAAATCCGTGGAACTGTCTGTTCGTCTGTCGGTTTGACCGTCTGTGCAAGCGATAACTTGAGTAAAAACTAAGATATATTGTTACAAGTGTTTTTTGGTAAACAGATTTGGACGAGTTCGTAGATGGGCGTAGTCGGACAACTGTCACGCCCATAAATCGCCATTAAACGAACACCTATAAAGTGCCATAACTTAGCAGTACATTAAGATATAGAACAGTAATTTGACACAGGGGATCACAGTAGCATTGGCCATCTGTTGGCTAAAATTTTTGAAAAAGTTGTGGCCCCGTCCTCTAATAGGTTCAATGTACATAAGTATCTCCTAAACCACTAAAGCTATAACAACCAAACTGCGTACAGCATATGTTACAAGAACTTCTATCGACAGTGTGCAAATGGATGACCGCTCCCCATATAAGGATACTCTTAAAAACCACTAATAGCACAAATAACAAAAAATGCACCATGGTAGGAGAGGGCTTTAAAGGAGCTGAGGTGAAAATTGGACAATGAGCGTGGCACCACCCTCCTTTATGTGAAATCCCATATCTCGGGATATTCTTCCGACATTCTTATATTACAGTGTGAAATTGAGCGACATCGGGCTTCCCATATAATAGAATTTTAAATTTCATTTGATTCTTCCAATTTCTATTAATAGTAATAATAATTTATATAACGAGACAAAACTTTGCACGAATAAAGCCTTTAAACTATGTCACCTTATGACCAAAAATTGTCAAATCGAATTTCGTTTAAGCCCCTAAAACCGAATATATTAACCCTACCGCCTATACTTGACCATTTATCCAAAATATGGGTCAAAGTATAAGATATAAAATTGAAATTTGAAGAGAATCACCTTGCTGATAGTATGTAGTATGTCCCTTAGCAAACATATACCTAATACAAAGATTTTCGAACTTCCAGGTGACTAAACTATTCTGCATTATCAGCCAATATGTGAGTTATTGTAATAAAATTGAGAGAGCGTTTGTTTCCAATAACGGTGCATATTTGTGCTTAGAATGAATAAAATCGGGTGAAAACTTGCCGTAGATCTCATATAACTAATGAGCCTAGTGCACCTAAAGTTATTACCATGAATAGTAGCTTGAGCAATTTAGCTTACTAAGAACAATAGCATACTTGTAGCAGTAAACATTTATTTTGCAAAGGAGCGTAGACATACATATAGCAGCTACTGTATCTACGACTCGTCTCGATAAAGCTGAATTTTTTTCAAAAAGGTTATTGTAAACAGCTCTCTTTGGGCATGCTTGATAGTGCGAATTCCGATCCTACATTCATGGAGAGCATTATAACTGCCGATGAGGCATGGGTTTATGAGTTTGACATGCAAAAGATCGAAGAGATAAAACAAAATTCGCTGAACTAGCTGACGGTCATCCCACTTGTGCTAATGAAAAGTATTTCGAAGAAAACATTGTTGGCATAAGTGTATTACATTTGAAGGGGATTACTTTGAAGGCGACAAAATAAATATTGATGAACAATTACATATTTTGCGTTTTACAGTAGAGGCCCGCTAATCCGGACATGGCCTAATCCGGATTCTACTGTAATCCGGACAGGGTTAAAAAACTCAAAATTTCTATTATGTCCCTTGTAATCTGGACCGACATTCTCTTTCCGTATTCTCTAATCCGGATCACATGTTTATTATTCACTACATTCGCTTTTATGCTTTATCGGTTTAAGTTTTTTTTGTTTTTTTGGAACATGTGTATTATTTGTTATAATAAACAAACAGAAATTTATAAATATTTTTTCATAATACATAGTTCTGATATGTCTTTGGTAATCCGGATTCCCTTATATTCCGGATAGGGACCGGTTTTAATTGATCCGGATTAGCGGGCCTCTACTTTAAGTAATAATTTTCGCAAAAGTATCGGTTGTAACCGTACATTTTATGCTCTCAAAATGTTCAAAGATCAAAGCCGGAGGCATAGGGGAATTTCTGGACTGATTGCATTAACGTTTGACATTACTTGTACAGTAGAATCGCGCAAAAGTTAACTCGCGAGAAAGTTAAACCTTCGGCTAAGTTTACCGATTTTGAGCGTCCACGTACTGCTCTAAAAAGTTAACTTTGGGTTAACTTTTTTGAGCTTTTCTATTTTTTCAAGCCCAACCGTTTGTTTGGCAAGAAAAACAAGCTCGGTTATTCCCCTCATTGCTATGTATTCCCCGAATTTCTATGTAAAAATTATAGTCGGTATCGCGAGGTACATATGTATGTATATACGTAGTGTGTCATGAGCGTTTAAACTTGCGAGTTGTTTATGGTTAGTGTGTTAAAAAATGCCAACAAAGCAGAGAAAATCATTGCAAATCAGATTAAATTTGCATCAAAAAGCTGAGATTTTAAGAAAACTCGATGAAGGTATTCATGGAAATCGATTGGCGTTGGATTATAATGTATCTAAGGCGGCCATCTTAAAAATAAAGAGAAAACGTCATGAAATTTTGGAGGCAGTGGCAAACACACATGAACTTGCAACCAAGAAAACTTTACATAAATCGGAATATCCCGTTCTTGAGGCAAGGTTGTATAAATGGTTCTTAAGCCAAAGACAGCGTAATTGTGCAATGAGTGGTCCAATTTTAAAGGCAAGAGCCAAGCTCGAATTTGCCAAATTGCACACAGGAAAACAATTTCATACAAGTGATGGATGGCTTGCAAATTTCAAGAAAAGATTCGGTATTCGCCACTTAAAAATTTGTGGGGAAAGCCTCCCAAGCGACAAGTCAGGAATAACACCGTTCATTCTTAATTTCCGGGCAAAAATGAATGAAATGGAAATTTCGGACATGCAGCTTTATAACGCAAATGAATGTGGATTATTTTATCGTTTCCTGCCCGATAAAACATTTGTCGCGGCAAACGAAAAGACGGCACCTGGCCGAAAAATAGCAAAGGATACAATCACATTTATGTTGTGTGCGAACGCATAAGTTGAAACCATTGATAAGTGGTAAATCCGCAAACCCCTGCTGCTTCAAGGGGTTTGAAAACCCATTGGAATATGCTAACTCGCAAAAGTCTTGGATGAATTCAGAGCTATTCTTCCGCTGGTTCCATCATTCCTTTTAATTCCTAATCGTTGGGCATACTTTCGTCCGACTATATTGTTGCAAAGAAGCCGATGCATGCTCATTATCAGTAAGGAGATTTAAATAGATTTTTATAATTTCTACTTAAATTATAAAGATTTGTTATCAGTCAATAAATTGCTCGAATCAGCTATTCATATATCACTAGATTCTGCAATGGCCTTGCATATTTCGGTATAGAACTTTTGCATTTTTTGCCATCGTGCAATATTGCAAGAGCAAGAGAATCGCCCTTACTGTGAAAACGCCTCTCAAGTGCTAAACACATAGAGCGCAACATGACATGGCAACACGACAGTGAACTGTAAATGGCGTCGTGTGAGTCCTTCTACATGAACATTTGTAAGAGAAGAGGCGATATAACATTAGCCAAGTATGTACACAAGACAACACAGTTGTCCATTTTGCATGTACACAATTTTTCTTTGTGCCCATACTATTACTTTTCACTTCTCAATGAAATTTTAATATTTTGTTCAAAGTCAAATTTTTAATGCAAAAAATAAGTAAATAGAGTAAATTTATTTGTTTTAACTTATAAATTGTTATTATGGAAATGATATAACAGAGCTATTTTAGACTTTTATTTGTAAAATAACGTCAGGTTTCTTAAAGCTGAATAATTTTACTTTTTACATATTAGTGGCATCACTCCTCTCTGCATATCAACTCTACTGTCGTCAGCAAATCTAAGAATATTTTCAAGTTAGCGAGAGCGACAACGGCAGCAGATGTCGCTTGCAGTCTGTCTCGCTTTTATGTGTTTAGCACTTCACTGAGTTGCAATTTCGGTAACCGTGACTTGCTGGGGAAATTAAAGCTGCCCAATTATACGCATAAAAGGCCGCCATACACGACACACATGTGCATTGTTCGATCTATATGAAATCGTTTCTGCCATACACGACATACAAATCCATTTTTGCGTTCGATCTTCAAACAAAGTGAATGTGCGATGTAAACAAGCGGAAAATTGTTCGTCCGCGATCTTTCCTATTCGGCGACACGAGAAATGAGATTTTGTGTGCACAATAGCGCCATACATGACGACATACATGTACGCCGCACACCGATCGTAAAAAATCAAACATTTTCGCTGAACATGGATCGGTATGCGCACTCAGCCGCAATCGCACACATACCGATCGAACGCACGTGTGTCGTATATTACTTTAAACTAGTAAGACGCAATCCGCAATACACATACAAATCGATCGAACGCACATGTTTCGTGTCGTGTATTTCAATCGCGAGCATATAAAAATGTCTATGAGGTCAATCCTCTTCATTTCTAGGAATCGTACAAAAAAACCATCCTACTTCCTCTTCCTGTTTATTTCCCTCACTGAACATGACCGAACTCTTTTTTTTAATTTCACTAATTTTTGTTAATATGCATATTCCGTCTAAAATAGAAGTAAGCATTTTAATTGTTTTTAAATATTTTAATTTTCTATTCATTTTTGCAAAATTCAAACGAAATATAAAATCAAAACACAAATTGTTTATTGACCATTTTCTCTGCATGTAAGTACATTATAGTCATTCAAAAGTCTACTCTCCGTTCCTTATGCATTTGGATTGGGCTTTCGTGTAAATTTTTTTGACATTTAAGCATAGGGCAGCATATGCATATTATAGTTAGGCCTTTATAGGCCTTTTGCCTTCCTTAGCGAGCAAAATGTGTTAAAAGTTGAGCCCGTGGTAAAAACGCAGAAATCAGCCATCTTTGTTTGTTTTCATTTGAACAATGTTGCCATTGCTCAATACGCATATATAGTTTTGTACACATCTATGTTTTCAATTACAATCTCTTACGATATAAAATATCAAAACTGAAAACAAACTATTAAAAATAGTTTATATATTTATAAATAATAGCATTCGACTCTGATTTTGAGTTATTTTAAGAAAATTTCAAACATATTGAAGACAACATTTATAATATATCGAGATTGGCAACCCTGCGTTGTGAGAGAGCAATCAGCTGACACGTTTCTGCGGCAAAAATCCAAATGCCGTGAATTCTCACGGCATCCTACGTCAAAGAGAGAAGGCAGTAGCGTTTTTTGCTGTTCACTTACATTGCGCGTCCATAAGATAGGTCGTATCAGCTGACACGGGCCACGGGTCTACGTTTTTGGCTGTTTGCGCTATAATGAGACGAGTTGAAATCCGGGTGACTGTATGTTCGTCTGTCGGTTTGACCGTCTGTGCAAGCGATAACTTGAGTAAAAACTAAGATATGTATGTAAGTATATTGTTACAAGTGTTTTTTGGCAAAAAGATCTGGACGAGTTCGTAGATGGGAGTAATCAGACCACTGCCACGCCCACAAACACCATTAAACGAACACCTATAAAGTGCCATAACTTAGCAGTACATTAAGATATAGAACTGCAATTTGACACAGGGGATCACAGTAGGGCATGGGGCACCTGTTGGCTAACATTTTTGAAAAAGTTGTGGCCCCGTCCTCTAATAGGTTCAATGTACATAAGTATCTCCTAAACCACTAAAGCTATAACAACCAAACTGCGTACAGCATATGTTACAAGAACTTCCATCGACAGTGTGCAAATGGATGACCGCTCCCCATATAAGGATACTCTTAAAAACCACTAATAGCACAAATAACAAAAAATGCACCAGAGACATTAAGTTTTACCTCCGCGACGGTAGGAGAGGGCTTTAAAGGAGCTGAGGTGAAAATTGGACAATGAGCGTGGCACCACCCTCCTTTATGTGAAATCCCATATCTCGGGATATTCTTCCGACATTCTTATATTACAGTGTGAAATTGAGCGACATCGGGCTTCCCATATAATAGAATTTTAAATTTCATTTGATTCTTCCAATTTCTATTAATAGTAATAATAATTTATATAACGAGACAAAACTTTGCACGAATAAAGCCTTTAAACTATGTCACCTTATGACCAAAAATTGTCAAATCGAATTTCGTTTAAGCCCCTAAAACCGAATATATTAACCCTACCGCCTATACTTGACCATTTATCCAAAATATGGGTCAAAGTATAAGATATAAAATTGAAATTTGAAGAGAATCACCTTGCTGATAGTAGTATGTCCCTTAGCAAACATATACCTAATACAAAGATTTTCGAACTTCCAGGTGACTAAACTATTCTGCATTATCAGCCAATATGTGAGTTATTGTAATAAAATTGAGAGAGCGTTTGTTTCCAATAACGGTGCATATTTGTGCTTAGAATGAATAAAATCGGGTGAAAACTTGCCGTAGATCTCATATAACTAATGAGCCTTGTGCACCTAAAGTTATTACCATGAATAGTAGCTTGAGCAATTTAGCTTACTAAGAACAATAGCATACTTGTAGCAGTAAACATTTATTTTGCAAAGGAGCGTAGACATATAGCAGCTACTGTATCTACGACTCGTCTCGATAAAGCTGAATTTTTTTCAAAAAGGGTATTGTAAACAGCTCTCTTTGGGCATGCTTGATAGTGCGAATTCCGATCCTACATTCATGGAGAGCATTATAACTGCCGATGAGGCATGGGTTTATGAGTTTGACATGCAAAAGATCGAAGAGATAAAACAAAATTCGCTTGTGCTAATGAAAAGTGTTTCGAAGAAATCATTGTTGGCATAAGTGTATTACATTTGAAGGGGATTACTTTGAAGGCGACAAAATAAATATTGATGAACAATTAAATATTTTGCGTTTTACAGTAGAGGCCCGCTAATCCGGACATGGCCTAATCCGGATTCTACTGTAATCCGGACAGGGTTAAAAAACTCAAAATTTCTATTATGTCCCTTGTAATCCGGACCGACATTCTCTATCCGTATTCTCTAATCCGGATCACATGTTTATTATTCACTATTTTATGCTTTATTTTTTAATTGATCCGGATTAGCGGGCCTCTACTGTATTTGCAATTGCGGGTACTTTTTTGTCACAATATATGTTTGCATATATAAAATTAGCTTGCTGGTCGTGCAAATTACCATAATGGCTTCATAGAGATCGAAATAATCTTTTATAAGATAATTAAATAAGGAGGAAATTCAACCGGATGTTTGAAAGTCTTGATATTAGTTATATGGGTATGTTTCTACCGATTTTATCCAATTTAGGCACAGAGATGCTTCATTAAGAGAAAATACGTCCACTAAATTTAATTAAAGTAATTCACATATTGGCCGATATATGGGGTATAAAGTCAACCGGAAGTTTGAAATTTTTATATTAGGTAAGGGAAATATTGACCTGATTCAGGTAAGGATTCATCTACAAGTAATTTCAGTTATATATCTCACACATTGACCGATATTTTCATCAAAAAGTAAGCCATAGCCTCTGGAGTTGACATTGCCGGTATTTGGGGAATAGCTACATATATATCGATTAGGACAATTTTCAATGACACCCCTCAAAGACAAGATTCGTACAAACCTTTATCCGGATATATTGATTGGTTGCTGAATTATAATCAAGAAAGTGAACGAGGGAGTGGTTCCTATCTATTCTATATAAAAACCAAATTTATTTGACATTGGTAAATTTATGGGAAAAGCTTCAATGGTTTGGAAGGTATATATGTATATACATAAAACCTATTAGGGACGGGAACACGCCCAGTTTTTAAAAAATTTCAAACCACAGGTACCACTCTTTATGATTCGTTGTACCAAATAACAGATTTGTATCTCAATTTTTCGGCTTAGTTATGGCAATTTATATGTTTTCGATAACGTTTTGTGGGCGTGGAGTTTCGTTAGAATATCTAAATTTTTACTCAAATTACAGCATGCACGGAGTTAAAACTCCGCTCGTCGTCCTCATCATTGATATACATACTTATATATACATAGGTTATCTCGATTAGGTTTAGGTGATACGCACAATCGTTAGGTGAATAAAACTATTCCACTCTGTGGCAACTTGTTGCAAGAGTTTAATAACGTAAATACATACATACATACATACTATGTAGGTATATTAAAAACAACATTTGCTGCGCCAGCTAGTAGATAACTAATAATTTTCATAAAAGTATCGGTTGTAACCGTCCATTTTATGCTCTCAAAATGTTCAAAGATCAAAGCCGGAGGCATAGGGGAATTTCTGGACTGATTGCTATT